>NC_037669.1:33305643-33470737 GCF_003255815.1 Theropithecus gelada | reverse complement strand
CGGGGGCCCCCCCCCGCCCCCCCCCCGGGTGAGAAGGAGGAGAACCCCTTAAAAAAAAAAAAAAAAAAAAAAAAAAAAAAAAAAAAAAAAAAATTTGCCATAGTTGCTTCATTTATTGTACCTTTTTCTTTTTTCACTGAAATATTTTAAAGCAAATTCCAGAGAACGCATCATTTTGTGCTTACATATTCAGTTTGCATCTTTAAAAAATAAGCCTTTTTTTTTTTCAACATAACCACAGTGCCATTATTACATCCAACAAAAGTAAATATAATTATTTGGTATCATCTAATACCTAGCCCCTATTCACATCTCCTCAATTGTCTAAAAAAAAATCTTCGTTTGTTTTTTGTGAGTCAGAATCTTTGTGTAATATTTGTTATTATCTCTTTAATGGATTGATTTCTTATTTACATGGCGAAAACTCAGCAGTGCACTTTATCATATATGTTCATGTTCATACTTCTGAATACTAGAGTACTTATAAAACCAAATATCTGATTTTATTTTTTAGCCACCTTAGTGAACCCTCCCCTCTGACACTTGAGACCTGTGGCGCGTATCTCTTCTTGTACTTCAGGAACTCTGCTTCCCTGACATCTATGTTTTCAGTGACCCACTTCCACATGAGGCCATTGAAGGGCTACACACTGCATTATTAGTTCTTGGTAGTGATGTGATGATCATGAAATGAGTGTGTCTTTGCCAAAGATGACTTAGTGGATTTTGTACCTTTTATGTTGTGCTCAGTTAGTGTGTGTATATGTGTGTATGTGTATATTTAAAAAAATGCTGGTTTTGACCCATGAATTGATTTTATCATCCATTAAGTGAGTCCCAACCTGTGGTTTGAAAAACACTAGTTTGCTGGATAGTCTTGCAGAGAAGTAGTAGAAATTATTATTTCTTTCTGTATATCTTTTAGGTAGGTTTACCAGCTCTATATTCTTCTTTAAGATCATTTTTGAAAATTTAGGGGACTTAAAATTTTGGCTATGAATGTATATAAATATGTATATATCGGACCAGGAAAAGTTTAAAAAGTGATGAACTAGAGGAGGTGGTTTCACCATCTGAATAGGCAACTTTGTGTCTGAAAGATTCCTTTATGTACTTTTCTCTTCTATATAGGTACGCCGTCATGAAATACACAAATCAAAGAATAGAGCATTAGTACACTGGGAACTCCAAGAAAAAGCTTTGAAGAGAAAATGGAGGAAGCAGAAACCTGAAACTTTAAATCTTGAGAAAAGAAGATTGTCTATCATGAAGGAGGTAATGCTAAACTGCATTAGAGTTAGAAAGAGAAGAAGGAGATAAATAGGGTTCTTTTTCCTTCAATTTGATTCACTTTGGAGAGACTCTAGTAATCACTGCGTTCTTATTCAATAATCTACATGTGGACTTCAAAAAAAGCAACAGAGTGATGATTGGAGTCTGGTTTGGTGGTTTGAATTCCTGTTCTACAACTTACCAGCTATGTGACCCTAAGTAAATTATTTAACTTTTCAGCTTGAATTTTGTCGTATTTCAAATTATTATTTGCTTGTATTGCTATGAGATTTCACTGATATAATACTTATAAAATGAATAGCAAAATCTTTGCTTATTCCTCTTTTTATATGTAAGCTGCTGTAATTATTTTTCTCAGCTTAACAGCAGTGCTGTTAGATTACTTTGAAAAAAAATAATAATGTTGTATGCTTGTCCAACTGAGTAGTAAGCAACTTGTCTTTGGCTTAACCTTTTGCCAGACGTGGGGTGTTTGGATAAGTAATCAGATATGTAGGGATAAACAATATGGGAAATAAGAGGAAACTACAGCAAATAACCTTTTTAAATTTGAGTTGAAGTCATTGTAAAGGAATGTGCTTTGTCTTTAGTGTTGCTCCTTGTTCAGATTGAAGCTTATGTACAGCACTTAGCTGTCTGACCTTTCATGGCAACTTTGAATCATACATGGTCTTTGAGGAATTTGTTAGGCTTCTTATTGAAAGAAAGTCACAGTCTTAGACATCATCAGAAAGAATAATATCTTCCAAATAAATGTTTACATGAGCTTGAGAAAAGAACAGTGGCTTGACTGAGAGAATGCTTCTGTACAGATTATTATCTTTTAGTGATCTTGGACAAGTCACATACATTTAAATGTTACGTGGTAATTCTCAGTGAAAGGCCTAAAAACAGATCTCACCACGAAAAAAGGCAGCCTGCTTGAATTGCATCAGACTCTGGGCTTTTTTTCCTTTCTCTAGTGGTTCCTGCTCATGTCCTGAATTTCTCATACAAGTTATAGATGTGGTAGAAGTAGGTGTTTACAGAAGGGTGGTGAGAGACAGTGAGTGATGTTTCTTTGCCTTCTTTTTGTAGATCTGCTGCTTCAGGCACTAGTGTAGTGGTTCTCAACTCTCACTGCACATTAGAATCAGTCAGAGTCAAGAAGCCCCATTAAAAAATTATGTAATAGCTGGGTGTGGCAGCTCATGCCTGTAATCCCAGCATTTTGGGAGGCCAAGGCGGGCGGATCACCCAAGGTCAGGTGTTCAAGACCAGCCTGGCCAACGTGGTGAAACCCCATCTTTACAAAAATACAAAAATTAGCTGGGCATGATGGCGGGTTCCTGTAATCCCAGCTACTTGGGAGGCTGAGGTGGGAGAATTGCTTGAACCTGGGAGGCGGAGGTTGCAATGAGCTGAGATTGTCCAGGCTGTCTCAACAACAACAACAACAACAACAAAACCAAAAAAAAAAAAAAAAAAAAAGCTCCTAAAAATTAGTCGGGTGCAGGGGCAAGTGCCTGTAGTCCCAGCTACTCAGGAGGCTGAGGCAGGAGAATTGCTTGAATCTAGGTTGCAGTGAGCCGAGATCGTGCCACTGCACTCTAGCTTGGGCATCAGAGTGAGAGTCTGTCTCAAAAAAAAGAAAAAAATCTCTCTCTCTCTCTATATATATATAACTATATCTGGACTGTATACCCAGAGATTCAGATTTAGTTGACTTAAGATGTGGCCCCATGTAGGTGTTTTTTAGACAGTTCCTATGTAATTTTAATGTGCTGCAGGGGTCGAGCACCTCCGCTCTTACTGGGATTCAGGTGTTTTCTGTCTACCAGCGTACCTTGGAGATAATTTCCTGTCAGTGCTTAGACATCTACGTTTTCTTTTTGATGGCCAGTAGCATATAGATGTACCACAATTTATTTATCCTGTGCTTTATTGGTGAACACTTAGGTTGTGTATTAGAGTACAGTTTAAGCTTCTGGAAATAAAAAAAGACTGTCCTATATGTTTTGTTTTAAACAAACAAATTTATTTCTGTTTCATGAAACAGTTGAGAGGAAAGTGGTAGCTGGTAGGGAACTCTGCAGTCCTTTATTACACAACTTCTGTCTCTGAATACAGAATGGCCATAGCAGCTTCCTTCAGCTATATGCCAGCCAGCAGGAAACAGGAAGAACGGTGCATGCTACTCCTATTACATGTCACCCAGAAGTTCTGGCATATATCCTGTTGGCCAGAAAGTCATCACATGGCCATTCCCACCTACAAAGATGGTTGGGAAATCTAGCTGTCTAATTGGCTAAAATGCAGGAGTTCTGCTGTTAAAGGAGAAACCAAAAGAACATGGCTGGATACTTAAGTAGTACTGTCAGTTACCCACAGATTGTTTTCTACCTTGCTACTATCAATAATGTAATAAATATCTTTGAAAATGTTTTTGGGTACACATATATTTGTAGGATAAATTCTTAAAAGTAGAATTGCTTAGTCAATGGATATGTGCATCTTTTATTTCAATGTTGGTAAATTTGCAATGTCTCCGTTTAAGGGATGCAGTGGACCAAAGGAAGAAGCCTCCTTACACATATTCACATAAGCTTCATCACTATGTATTAAAGCTAACAGGACCCATCCATCTAAAGCTGGACTCCTAGATTAACATAAATTAAGAGAAAGATCTTTGGCCAGCATCATCTCAGATTTCATTTGCTGTAAGATGTACCCATGCCATGGGAATCAAGCAAATTAGGGTTCCCTCTCACTCATGGAGAGGGAGGCTTTCAAAATAATCTTATGAATCCCCAAAATGTAATAACTCCTAAAGTCTCTTTGTAATTCCCCAATTCTACCTGGTGTCTATTACCATGGTACAAAAGGGCTAAGATGACGAGTTTCTGATAATGACTTTTTTTTTGCAAGGACTGGGACCCTTTGAAAATCCAACATGTGTACCACCACTTACAGGTTTAAGTTTGTGCTCTGCAAACTATTTGAGGAGTAATATATGCAGTTAGGCTTGTGAAAATCAGTTTACCTATCAAGAGGATGGGCTTTATGAGAGGAGTTATAAATCTAGAAAGAAGAAGTAAAAGCCAGTACAGTGATCTCTGACCACTCACACCATTTTTCCCAAGGGCAGGGACTAAGCAGGAGTGTCCAATCTTTTGGCTTCATTGGAAGAAGAAGAGTTGTCTTGGGCCACACATAAAATACATTAACACTAATGAGAGCTGATGAGCTAAAAAAAAGAAAAGTTGTGAAAAAAAATCTCATAATGTTTTAAGGAAGTTTACAAATTTGTGTTAGGCCACATTCAAAGCTGTCCTGAGCCACAGGTTGGACAAGCTTGCACTAGCAGAAGGTGACAGATAATGGCTTTTACATGAGACCTCGTTATAATCAGTATCAGGTCTCAATATGGTTAATAAGATTATTTATAATCTTCATGTGTCAATTCCATCTCTTTGTTTTGATAGATCAATGCTTTTTAAAAAGTAAACTCTTAAAATTGTTATTAGGAAATAAGCTTTGTGTAATTTTTCTAGTATAGTGAAAGATTATACTCATTCATTCACATTATTTCCTAAGTTTGTAATTGCTTGTACTTGCAAGATGGCTAAGCAGGAGTAGAAATTTGGTTTGTGGGATAATATGATTTAAGTTATAGCAAAATTCTCAAACATCTCTAGAGTGGTATATAGGTGTTCAGTGTTTCCATATCCATCTACCACCCCGTAGGGCTGGGGAAGGGTTGTTGATGGGACTAGACTCTGAGTCTTCTGGTTCTAATGTGCTCTTGACTTGATACCATTCCAAAGCTTAATGTTTGTGGAAGGAATAAATTCAGGGCTTTCTTCTTACTAAGCCAGCCAACCTGCTTGGCTATAGTGGGGGAAGAAGGGGAAAAATGAAGAATGTGACTCTTGCTATTTTTCTTTCTGTGTCCTAAAACAATAACTGAGGTCACATTATGTATATACTTGATTCCGTAGTATAGAGAAATTCTGGTAAGAGCATTTGTTACCAGGTATTTTATCAACTTGAGTCAGTGTTGGAAGCTGAGCTGTTTCCAAGTACTTTTAACTTAAGAATGCCATCTGGTGGTGGTGCCGAGAGAATTATCTGGCTTTTACTCTAGCCTGTGGCCTTGCTTATAATTATGAAAGTTTCTAAGTTGAAAGTGCATAATCAGAGGCACTACTGTAAATGTTACTTTTTGTGTTCCTACCTCTCCAGGGTAAAAAACTGATTTGTTTTTAAACACAGAAGCCTCACATTTTTTGTTTAATCCTAAAACTCATATCTTATGTCATGTCTTTAAAGTTGTAGGTCATGACACATTAGTGGGTTACATTAGTGGACTCTGAATTCACTCTAGTGGTTGAAACACCTCTAAGTTTATGGCTCAAAGATTCATATCTTTAATCTGTGTTTTTCAAACTATGGATTATAATTTGTTAATGAATTGTGAAGTTAGTGAGTTGCTGCCAACATTTAAAAAATAGAATAGAAATTTACAAGAAAATATCAGTGGTTCTCATGGAGCAAGGTTAATTAAAACTTTTATTTTGTATACACACACAAGTATATATGTATATATGTGTAAATATATATATATTTGCATGTGTGTAAATGTCGTGGGTCACAATTGTGAGTATTTCTTTGATTGCAGTCAAGTATTTGAAAGCCAGTAATTATTGTCATAGCCCCATCTAGTGGTACTTAAGGATATTACTGCTGAAGGATTTTAGGAAGGTAGCCTATGGTTATTCCATGCTCCTGGCCTTTTTATAGTCTTTTCCTTTGTGATTTGAAAAATTATTTTTATTTGAAAAATACATGTTTATCTGAATAATAATACTTGTCATTAACACGTGTCTAGATTCTTTCTGATCAATACCAGATGCAAGATGTATTGGAGAAATCTGATCATCTAATAGCTGCAGCAAAAGAGCTGTTTCCTCGTAGGCGCACAGGTATTCAATTCAAATAAAAGCTTCTCTTTTTTATTAACTATAGCCCACAACTATTTGGAAGAATTTAAAATCCTTTCTTAGGCATCATATTATTTGTATTACAAGTATTATAGGGTGGATTTACAAGGGTTGTTAGGGTTAGAGTCATTATAATCTGTTTCCTTTCCACTAAGAATATTAACTAGCTGTGTTACAAATAATTCAGCTAAGGAAAAGTAAATTGTTTTAATCTACTAAAATATCTTGTGGTGTAAAGTATAGGATTTTGTAATTTTAAAATGTGACTTGAGTAAAGCTTAATTTGAGACCTAAAGCACCTTCAGTCTCTATAAAAGGAACTTTGCCTCTTGTCGGATATATGCATTATTTATTTTAATGTGTGTGTAGTTCATTGTTTATCTTAATCTTCTAGAAACATCATTAATTTTTTGTGTAAGGTTGGAATTCCGGCTTGCCAATTTATTAGTGTTACTCTGGGCTAGTTACTTAATGTCTGTGAGTTTCAGTTTACTGATCTGTAAAATAGTAATAGTACTTACAGGGTTTTATGAGAGTAAAATGAGTTAATATATGTAAGTATGTTTAGAACAGTGCCTGGCATATAGTAAGCACTACATTAATGTGAGCTGCTGTTTAAGATTTTCATATGATGATGCAAACCAATGGCAGTATATAGCTTGTGAAGTCAATTTAATTAAATGAAACAAATCATCACAACTTCTTTTCCTTTTACAGGGTTTCCAAATATAACAGTGGCTCCTGATTCCTCTCAGGGTCCCATTGTGGTAAATCAAGACCCTGTCACCCAATCTGTCTTTAATGAGTCTGTCATAGAACCTCAGGTAATGTGTTCTACTCACAGCCATAACACTCATGCTGAAAGGAAGTTTAAGTTGATATAGGCCTTGTAAATATTTTAAAAGTTTAAATATCAACAAGTGCTAGTTGTGGTTGCTAGATTTGCTGTTACTTAAGTGTATTGCACTTTCTGTGAGTAATGTTTGTACCAAACAAGACTGGATAATAATAGCTAACATTTATTGAGTGCTTACCTAGTAGGTGTATATACTGTTGTTATCCCCATTTGGCAGATGAAGAAACTGAAGCTGAGAAAATTTAAGTGACTTGGCCAAGATCACATAGTTTGCATCAGAGATGGGATTCAAATCTAGGCCACGTGGCTCCACAAGACTGCCACCATCAATCATTGTGGAAACAGCGGGGAGTCTTTCCACTTGGAGTCAGGTGGATCTACTTACTAGCTGTTTGATCTTGAGCTGATTTCTTAAAATATCTGGGTGGGCTCAGAACGTGTTTTGCTTCTTTGTTTTTTGTTAAATGGGACTAGAATATACCTGATATCGTTGTTGCATGGATCAGGTGAGATAGGTTATGTAAAGTTCCTGGTGTAATACCAGGAACATAGTACTTCATAAATGTTAGTCTCTCTTAATGTATTAGGATATTTAAGAAACAGCTTCCCAAGAAACTTGCAATTTATCAACTAGTTATATGGGAGAATTGTATTACACTAGTAAAACATTAGTTAGCTGTGTTCTAACCTAATGGGAATTCTTAATTAATGAAAATGTTTAGAATTTTGAGATAGTAAACTTTTTTAAAAGCCCATGAATAATTTAATACTAAAATAAAACAACTTATGCATGACTAGGACTCAGTATTTATTTAATGAAATTTCTTAAGTTATAGTTTCTGTGAAAAAAGAAAAGAATCATCAGAGGGATATTCCTAGGGAGTTGCAAGGTCCAGAATCATAAAAGATATGTTAATTATATTGTTTCATACTTCCAAAGGCAATTAAGTAAAATGTTACACATATTTTAAATAGCCCAAAACCTTTTGCCATATTTCCAGGCAAAAACCATTTATGTTTTGGCACTTAATGAGAAGTTAGCTTTCAGATAGTTGGAAATTTAATCACCCTAGAATGTCTTATTGCTGTAGTATGTTCAACTGAAGATTTTACTTTGATTTAAATAAATCATATAGTGAAGTGTGCCCTATTTATTTCAGTCACACTTTAAGCACTTTTTCAGTTAATTGGAGCCTGGAAACAAGTACACGATGTATCCCAGCAACATGGAATAAAGCAGTCACATTTTATTCTGTTGAAGAGTCCATTCTCACACCTGAGCCTATTACCGTTAATACAGCAGTAGAATTTCAAATTAATGTTACTGATACAACTAATTTACCTACCTGATTTAAGTTCTTTATCAATTTACAGCTGATAGCAGATGAAAAACAGTGATGTGAGCCTCTCAAAGCAGAGGTAGCAGAGAAAAATGGCGGTGAGGGAGGAGAGAGAGGACACCTGGATAGATAAGCAGAGGACCACTATACATCAGAAGGGAAATTGGTGTTGCTGTAGATAATCTTGAGTCACCAAGAAAAAATGAAATTATAACTGAATTACTTAAGTTCTCTGGGTCCTAGTTTCTTCATCCATATAGGAATTAGTGAGACTAAACCTACTCACTTATTCATCATGTAATATTTCAGATCATGCACTAGATGCTAAGATACATAGATGATTAAGGCATGTCTCTGTCATTGGATTAGGGAAGTAGCAGGAGTTGAGGTTAGAGAGACAAATAGGACCTAGGTCCTGAAGGACTAAGGACTGGAAAGTAAAAGTAGAGCCACTGAAGGATTTTAAAGAGTGGAGTCATGATGAGATCCAGTATAGTGTGGAAGGTGGATTGGGGAGGGACAAGACTGGAGAGAGGGTCTGGTTAGAAGACTTAGGTGGGCATCTTAGTGAGAAGTGGTGAGGGCCTGATCCAAAGCCCTAGCATTTGGGAGGCCAAGGCAGGTGGACCACTTGAGCCCGAATGTTGAAGACCAGCCTGAATAAGGAAGGAAATAAAGGAGAATAGGGATAGACTTGAGTGTGGTTAAAATGAGGTAGAGTTGGCAGAATTGGGTGGCTGATAGGACAGGACAGGTGAGAAAGAAGGATAACTCCTCATTTGCTGGCTTGAGCATTTGAGTAGATGGTGACGCTCTTCATGGTCTTAGGTAATATTGGCAGGAACAGAATTTCTGGAAGAATGGTAGGAGGGGTTAGAAAGCTGTTCAGCTTGGACCTATGGAGTAGGGATATCTTTTTTTTTTTTCTTTTTTGAGACAGGTTCTTGCTGTGTCACCCAGGCTGGAATGCAGTGGCACAGTCATGACTCACTGCAGCCTCTACCTCCTGGGCTCAAGCAATCCTCCTGCCTCAGCCTCTTGAATAGCTGAGACCACAGGTGCACGCCACCACACCTGCCTAATATTTGTATTTTTGGTATAGACGGGGTTTTTCCATGTTGCCCAAGCTCCTGGGCTCTGTTGCCCAAGCTGGTCTCAAACTTGGGCTCGTGTGATTCTCCTGCCTTGGCCTCTTAAAATGCTGGGATTACAGGAATGAGCCACTGTGCCTGGCCAGAATAGGGATGTCTTATAGGCAGTTGAATATGAATGTCTAGGGCTTAGGACAGATCTGGGTGTGAAGATAGAGGTTTGGAAATTAATAGCATTTCATTTGTAATTATAGCTTTGGAATTAGATAAAAACATTCAGAAAGTGGATCAGATGAGGGGAGAAAAGGTTGATATAGGCCTTGTGGTAAATATTTTAAAAGTTTAAATATCAACAAATGCTAGTTGTGGTTGCTAGATTTGCTCTTACTTAACTGTATTGCACTTCTGTGAATACCGTTTGTACCAAACAAGGTAAGACTGGATAATAATAGCTAAAATTTATTGAGTGCTTACCTAGTAGGTGTGATGTGACTTGAGTCACATCAGATATAAGGAAAGGGTAGAAAAATAAGATCAGTAAAGGAGATTGGGAAGGAAGGGCCAGAAGAGTAGGGGAAAATCTAAGAAAATATGGTATTATGGGAGTTAAAAGAAATGTGTATCAAGTAGATTTTTTTTTTTTTTTTTTTTTGGAGACAAGGTCTCGCTGTGTTGTCCAGGTTGGAATGCAGTGGCACGATCACAACTCACTGCAGCCTTGACCTTCCTGGGCTCAGGTTATTCTCCCTCCTCAGCCTCCTGAATAGCTGAAACTACAGGTGTGGGCTACCTCACTTGGCTAATTTTAAAATTTTTTTGTAGAGTTATGGTTTCTGCCATGTTATTCAGGCTGGTCTTCAACATTCGGGCTCAAGCAGTCCACCCGCCTTGGCCTCCCGAAGTGCTAGAGTTTTAGGCATGAGCCACCACACCTGGCCAAGTGAATTTTAAAGGAAAGAAATGAGTGGTCAGAAAAGTAAGGGAAGGCAAAGGCAGAAATATCCGTTTGATTTAGGAATGAGTGTGTTGAGGTTGACCTTGTAGAGAGCAGTTTGAGTGGAGCAATAGGGCAGAAGCAAAGTTGCAGGGCATAGGTGGTGAGTGAGGAGGGTGGAACAACTCTTTCAAAAAGTTTGGTGGTAGAAGAAAGAAGACATATATAGCTTAAGGTAAGTATAGGGTGAGGTTAAGATGGGAGAGGCTTGCTCACATTTAAATGCTGGTGAACTGAAGCCACTACAGAGAGAGATGTTGAAAATGTTCGAGGGATAGGATAATTGATAGGAGTGGAAGGATGTGAGAGGATTTGTGTTCTACAACATGTGGAAGGCTTAGGAGGAGGGACCTCTCTTCTGTTATGACAGAAAAAAAAAAAAAGAAAGTCTGAATATATATCTAATCAACTTGTGCTATTTTTATTGTTGTGTTGAGACAGGCTCTTAATGATGTAGATGGTGAAGAAGAAGGAACTATTAATAGCCAGTCAGGAGAAAGTGAGAATGAGAATGAGTTGGATAACTCTCTAAACTCTCAGTCTAACACAAATACAGACAGGTATGTGTATATGGCATAAACACTACAACTCGTAGCTTTTTTCCATGGCTGTTTCAATGTTTGTCTATTGCATCATTTTTTTATTAAATGGAAGTTTGTTTTTATTTAAAAAGTTGTTTATTTTGATATTTCAAAATAATTTGCAGGGATAATATAAAAAGCTCTTATATACTCTTTACTCAGATTCATCAATTATTAACATTTTCCACATTTCTTTTATCATTTTATCTCCTTTTCTGAGTATGCACACACATACATGCATGTACATGTGCACCCCTCATCACCTGAGTAATATACATTGTACCCAATATGTAGTTTTTTATCCCCCACCTACCTCCCGCCCTCCGCCTTCTGAGTCTCCAAAGTCTGTTATATCACTCTGTATGCCTTTGCATACCCATAGCTTAGCTCCTTAGCAAGTAAGAACATGTGGTATTTGGTTTTCCATTCCTCAGTTACTTCTCTTAGAATAATGGTCTCCAGCTCCATCCAAACTGTTGCAAAATACATTATTATTATTATTTGTGTGTGTGTGTGTGTGTGTGTGTGTGTGTGGCTGAGTAGTATTCCATGGTGTGTCTATACCACATTTTCTTTATCCACTCATTGGTCGTTGGGCACTTAGGTTGGTTCCATATTTTTGCAGTTGACTAACACACATTTTTAAAGAACTATTTGGAAGTAAGTTGCATGCTTCATGTTCCTTTATCCCTAAATACTTCAGTGCGTGGTTCCCAAGAAAAAGAGCATTCATTCAGATAACAATGATCACAACCAGGAAATTACATTGATTTGACACTATTATCTAATCCATAGACCTTATTTCGATTTCTCCAGTTGTCCCAATAATATTTATTTTGTTTTTTTGGATGATTAAAGAACTAATCGTAATCACTTATTATATTTAGTTTTCATGTCTTTTCATTTAAAAAAAAACCTGGAATCTTCTAAAATCTAATCTTAGTGTTTCTTTGCCTTTTATGACATTTTTATAGTTTTGAAGAAGTACAGGGCAGTTATTTTACAGAATTCCCTCTAACTTGACTTTGTCTTATAATTTCTTCATTATTAGACTCAGCTTACTTATGCATTTTGAGCAGGAATACCCCTAAAGTGATGCTAAGTCCTCAGTACGGAATATCAAGAGGCGGTGATACCTTGGTTTAATTATTGGTGCTGTTAACTTTCATTGTTTGGTTACAGTGATGTCTGCCATATTCCTTCAATGGATTATACTGTTTTTTCTTTTATTTATTTTGATGTTTATTTGTCACATACTTGGGAGCTTCTTCAAATAATTCCGGTGTCCTTTTAACGTATCTTCTTTAACATTTAATTTCTGGCACAGCATAGCTCTTATTATACTTTCTCTTCTCCGGAATCAACCATTTCTTCAAGAATCCTTAACTCATTTTATTAAAGAAGTGTGTTTAGAAACCAAGCTCTAAGTATTAGATGTGTTTATTGCACTTGGCAGTTATTGTTTTTAGACCAACAGATACATATATATGCACACATACATATATATACCTATAGTCATATATATATGAACATATCTATATTAGTATCTAGTTTTCTGTCTATTTAGCTATAAATCATGAATTTACAGTGATACTTCCAAGTCCAATTTAACACTATTGGTTTTATCTTGGTCCTTTCTTATTCCACATTTGTATCACTCTTCTTTAACACTGAGCAGCATGTCTCCAAACATTACACAAGTAGATTTATTCATATTCAATCCTGCAATACATAGAAAGTAGTTTTGGAATTGCTGCGCCCATACTAATGCAAAAATAAACCTGCTAAGTAGAGTTGAAGATTGTTTGCAGATTTCTAAAAGGTTATTGTATTCATTTGAAATATAATTAGGTTCATTTGTTTCTATTTGTATTCAATTTTAGGTTTTTACCTCTCTTTTTGACAAAATTATACAAAAAGCTGTTTTTAGGGTAGTGTCACCATCCCCTATCCCTTCTAACTAGTTCCCGTCTACACTTACCCTTGTAGGTAATCAGTTTCCTTAGTTTTTAAATTTATTCTTTCTGTGTTTCTTTTTATAAATGTAAGCAGATATATATATATATATCTCCTTATTTTCTTTCTTATATAAAAGGTAACATACTATATTTGCTTTTATTTTATTTTAATTGACAATAAATTTGCATATTCATGGGGTACATAGATGTTTTTATACATATAATGTATAGTGATCAGGTTGGGGTAATTAACATATCCATCTATATTTACTTTTACCACTTAATAATATATCCTGGAAATCTCCCGATAGCTGTTTATAAGTTTACAGAGATATTTTTTCTTCATTTTTATAATAAAATGAAACAGTTGCGCATAGTACTAAATTGTGTGAATGTACCGTAGTTTATTTGACCATTCTCATATATATGGTAATTTAGGTTATTTTCAGTATTTTATTTTATTTTTCATTTTTTGAGATGGAGTCTCATTCTGTTGCCCAGGCTGGAGTGCGGTGTCACCATCTTGACCCACTGCAACCTCTGCATCCCAGGTTCAAGTGATTCTCCTGCCTCAGCCTCTCAAGTAACTGGATTACAGGCATGCGCCACCAGGCCTGGCTAACTTTGTATTTTTATTAGAGACTGCGTTGTTCGGCTCCCACTTAAAAGCGGGACATGCGGTGTTTTTGTCTTTCTGTTCCTGCATTAGTTTGCTGAGGATAATGGCATCCAGCTCCATCCATGTCCCTGCAAAAGACATGATTTCATTCCTTTTTATGGCTGCATAGTATTCCATGTTTTATTAAATTAACTAGAGAGAACTGGCATCTTTATGACATTGAATTTTGCTATCCAAGAATATAGTGTATTTTTCCGTTTGTTAAAAGGTCCGCTGCTTTCTTCAGAGCCATCAGGCATAGACATTTAAGTCTGATGAAGCTGTGCCCACAGCTGTCCCTTCCCCCAGGTGCTCTGTCCCAGGGAGATGGGGGTTTTATTTATAAGTCCTTGACTGGGGCTGCTGCCTTTTTTTCAGACATGTCCTGCCCATTGAGGAGAAATCTGGCAGTCTGGCCACAGCTGCCTTGCTGAGCTGCAGTGGGCTTCACCCAGTTTGAACTTCCTGGTGGCTTTGTTTACACTGTGAGTGTAAAACCACCTACTCAAGCCTCAGCAATGGTGGACTCCCCTTCCCCCACCAAGCTCGAGCGTCCCAAGTCGATCTCAGATTGCTGCTGTGCTGGCAGTGAGAATTTCAAGCCAGTGGATCTTAGTTTGCTGGGCTCCATGGGGGTGGGATCCGCTGAGCCAGACCACTTGTGTCCCTGGCTTCAGCCCCCTTTCCAGGGGAGTGAATAGTTCTGTCTCGCTGGCATTCTAGGCACCACTGGGGTATGGAAACAAAACAAAACAAAACAAAACACTCCTGCAGCTAGTTCGGTGTCTGCCCAAATGGCCCCCCAGTTTTGTGCTTGAAACCCAGGACCCTGCTGGGGTGGGCATTGGAGGGAATCTCTTGGAAGACCACGGGAAAAGTGCAGTATGTGGGCCAGAGTGCAAGGTTCCTTAGGCTCAGTCCCTCATGGCTTCCCTTGGATAGGGAAGACTTTAACACCTCATGGTCAATATTAGACAGATCAATGAGACAGAAAATTAACAAGGATATTCAGGACTTTAACTCAACTCTGGACCAAGCAGACTTAATAGACATCTACAGAACTCTCCACCCCAAATCAACAGAATATACATTGTTCTCTTACTTCATTGCATTTATTCTGAAATTGACCACATAATTGGAAGTAAAACACTCCTCAGCAAATGCAAAAACGGAAATCATAACAAACAGTCTCTCAGACCACAGTGCAATCAAATTAGAAATCAGGATTAAGAAACTCACTCAAAACTGCACAACTACATGGAAACTGAACAACCTGCTCCCGAATGACTACTGGGTACATAACTAAATGAAGGCAGAACTAAAGATGTTCTTTGAAATCAGTGAGAACAAAGACACATCATACTAGAATCTCTGGGACACATTTAAAGCAGTGTGTAGAGGGAAATTTATAGCACTAAATGCCCACAAGAGAAAGCAGGAAAGATCGAAAATCGACACCCTAACATCACAATTAAAAGAACTAGAGAAGCAAGAGCAAACCAATTCAAAAGTTAGCAGAAGACGAGAAATAACTAAGATCAGAGCAGAACTGAAGGAGATAGAGACACGAAAAGCCCTTCAAAAAAATCAATGAATCCAGCAGCTGGTTATTTGAAAAGATCAACAAAATAGACCGGTAGCCAGACTAATAAAGAAGAAAAGAGAGAAGAATCAAATATATACAACAAAAAATGATAAAGGGGATGTCACCACTGATCCCACAGAAATACAAATTACCATCATAGAATACTCTAAACAACTCTATGCAAATAAACTAGAAAATCTAGAAGAAATGGATAAATTCCTGGACACATACACCCTCCCAAGTCTAAACCAGGAAGAAGTTGAATCCCTGAATAGACCAATAACAAGTTCTGAAATTGAGGCAGTAATTAATAGCCTACCACCCAAAAAAAGTCCAGGACCAGGTGGATTCACAGCCGAATTCTACAGAGGTACAAAGAGAAGCTGGTACCACTCCTTCTGAAACTATTCCAAACAATAGAAAAAGAGAGAATCCTCCCTAACTCATTTTATGAGGCCAGCATCATCCTGATACCAAAGCATGGCAGAGACACAACAAAAAAAGAAAGTTTCAGGCCAATATCCCTGATGAACATCAATGCAAAAAGTCTCAAAAAAATACTGGCAAATGGAATCCAGCAGCACATCAAAAAGCTTATCCACCACAATCAAGTAGGCTTCATCCCTGGGATGCAAGGCTGGTTCAACATATGCAAATCAATAAATGTAATCCAGCATGTAAACAGAACCAAAGACAAAAACCACATGATTATCTCAATAGATGCAGAAAAGGCCTTTGACAAAATTCAAAACCTCTTCATGCTAAAAACTCTCAATAAACTAGGTATCAGTGGAACATATCTCAAAATAATAGGAGCTATTTGTGACAAACCCACAGCCAATAGAATACTGGATGGGCAAGGCAAAAGGCAAGGATGCCCTCTCTCACCACTCCTATTCAATGTAGTATTGGAAGTTCTGGCCAGGACAGTCAGGCAAGAGAAAGAAATAAAGGGCATTTAAATAGGAAAAGAGGAAGTCAAATTGTCTCTGTTTGCAGATGACATGATTGTATATTTAGAAAACCCTATCGTCTCAGCCCAAAATCTTCAAGCTGATAAGCCACTTTAGCAAAGTCTCAGGATACAAAATCAATGTGCAAAAATCACAAGCATTCCTATACACCAATAACAAACAGCCAAATCATGAGTGGACTCCCATTCACAATTGCTACCAAGAGAATAAAATACCTAGGAATACAACGTACAAGGGATAAGAAGGACCTCTTCAAGGAGAACTACAAACCACTACTCAAGGAAATACGAGAGGAAACAAACAAATGGAAAAACATTCCATGCCCATGGATAGGAATAATCAATATCATGAAAATCGCCATACTGCCCAAAGTAATTTATAGATTTAATGCTATCCCCATCAAGCTACCATTGACTTTCTTCACAGAATTAGGAAAAAACTACTTTAAACTTCATATGGAGCCAAAAAAGAGCCCGCATAGCCAAGACAATCCTAAGCAAAAAGAACAAAGCTGGAGGTATCATGCTACCTGACTTCAAACTATACTACAAGGCTACAGTAACCAAAACAACATGGTACTGGTACCAAAACACATATATAGACCAATGGAGCAGAACAGAGGCCTCAGAAATACACCACACATCTACAACCATCTGACCTTTGACCAACCCGAGACAAACAAGCAGTAGGGAAAGGATTCCCTATTTAATAAATGGTGTTGGGAAAACTGGCCAGCCATATGCAGAAAACTGAAACTGGACCTCTTCCTTCCATCTTATACAAAAATTAACTCAAGATGAATTAAAGAGTCAAACGTAAGACCTAAAACCCTAAAAACCCTAGAAGAAAACCTAGGCAATACCATTCAGGACATAGGCATGCGCACAGGCGTCATGTCTAAAACACCAAAAGCAATGGCAACAAAAGCCAACATTGACAAAGGGTGTCTGATTAAACTAAAGAGCTTCTGCACAGCAAAAGAAACTATCATCAGAGTGAACAGGCAACCTACAGAGAGGGAGAAAATTTTTGCAATCTACCCATCTGACAAAGGTCTAATATCCAGAATTTACAAGGAACTTGAACATATTTACAAGAAAAAAACAACCCCATCAAAAAATGGGTGGAGGATATGAACAGACACTTCTCAAAAGAAGACATTTATGTGACCAACAAACATGAAAAAAAGCTCATCATCACTGGTCATCAGAGAAATGCAAATCAAAACCACAATGAGATACCATTTCATGCCAGTTAGAATGGCAATCATTAAAAAGTCAGGAAATAACAGATGCTAGAGAGGATGTGGAGAAATAGGAATGCTTTTACACTGTTGGTGGGAGTGTAAATTAGTTCAACCATTGTGGAAGACAGTGTGGCAATTCCTCAAGGATCTAGAACCAGAAATACCATTTGACCCAGCAATCCCATTACTGGGTATATACCCAAAGGATTATAAATCATTCTGCTATACAGAAACATGCACACATATGTTTAATGCATCACTATTCACAATAGCAAAGACTTGGAACCAACCCATATGTCCATCAATGATAGACTGGATAAAGAAAATGTGGCACATACATACCATGGCAGCCATAAAAAAGATGAGTTCATGTCCTTTGCAGGGACATGGATGAAGCTGGAAACCATCATTCTCAGCAAACTAACATAAGAACAGAAAACCAAACACTGCGTGTTCTCACTCATAAGTGGGAGTTGAACAATGAGAACACGTGGACACAGGGAGGGGAACATCACACACCAGGGCCTGTTGGAGGGTTGGAGGCTAGGGGAGGGATAGCGTTAGGAGAAATAAATACCTAATGTACATGACAGGTTGATGGGTGCAGCAAACCACTATGGGATGTGTATACCTATGTAACAAAACTGCACGTTCTGCACATATAGCCCAGAACTTAAAGTATAATAATAATAATAATAATAATAATAATGATGATAATAATAAACAACTAGGAAAAAAAAGTCTACTTTTCTGTTTTTCACCCGTGTCTTAACATTTCTCTCATATAGATTTTGCTTATTTCTTATTGAGTTTATTCCTAAGTATTTTGGGGCTTTTGTTCTTCTTTTAAGTGGAATTTTGTCTTCCATTATACCTCCAAACTAGTTATTCTTTGTTTTTATGAAAGCTACTGATATCCGTGTGTTGCCTTGATATTCTGCTACTTTATTGAATCTTGGTTGAATTAGTTTTAGCACTGATTTTCTAGGGGTTTCTAGGTTGACTGTCATCTCATCTGCAAATAGACATTGTTTTCCTTGTTTTCTAAGTCTTTCACCTCTAATTGGTTTCTTTTGTATATTTTATTAGTTATAGGACAGTGTTCTATAATAATGGAGATAGTGGGGATCCTTGCCTTGTTTCTGATTGTATGAAAATGCTTTTATTGTTAGCCGGGCGCGGTGGCTCAAGCCTGTAATCCCAGCACTTTGGGAGGCTGAGACGGGCGGATCACGAGGTCAGGAGATCGAGACCATCCTGGCTAACACGGTGAAACCCCGTCTCTACTAAAAAATACAAAAAACTAGCCGGGCGAGGTGGTGGGCGCCTGTGGTCCCAGCTACTCCGGAGGCTGAGGCAGGAGAATGGCGTAAACCCGGGAGGCGGAGCTTGCAGTGAGCTGAGATCCAGCCACTGCACTCCAGCCTGGGCGACAGAGCCAGACTCAGTCTCAAAAAAAAAAAAAAAAAAAAAGAAAATGCTTTTATTGTTTCCTTTTAAGTAAGGTACTGGCTTTAGTACTGAGGTCTTTTTTCTTTCTTTCTTTAAATTTTTAAAATCATTGTTATTTTTAGTCTTTTTTGAGACAGGGTCCCACTCTGTCACCCTGGCCATAGTGCAGTGGCATGATCACAGCTCAGGTGATCCTTTCACCTCAGTCTCTCACCTCAGCCTACTTCAGCCTCTAGTAGCGGGACTACAGGCGTGCAACCACCATACTCAGATACATTTTTTTTTTTTAAAACAGTGCTAAGGAAATACCAATCAATTCTTGTTTTCTTGATTGTTTTATTTTAATCAGTAATAAGTTAATTTTATCAGACTTTCAGTATGTATAATCATATGAGTTGTCTGCTTATGTCTCTTAATATGGTGCATTATGTTATGAGTTTCCTAATATTGCACTGTCCTTGCATTTCTGCAATAAATTCTATGTGGCCATAATGTGTTATTTTCATTAATGGAGTATTGGAGGTTGTTTGTTAATATTTTATTTAGTATTCTTGTGTTAAAATTCATAAATGATATTCTCTGTAGTTTTTTTGTGTCTGCAACCTTTATCAGATTGAGATAACAATGCGATACTTGATTTCATAAGAACCATCTGGAAGATTTTTCTAATTTTTTAAGTCCTGGAATAATTTATATAGTACTGAGACTATCTGTTTTTTGAGGCTGATAGCTTTCCTGCTTTGAAACTATTTGTGCATGTGCATGGTGCTTTTTTTTTTTTTTTTTTTTTTTTGTGGTGAAGTGCCATAATAACTTTGCTTGTTTATTTAAGCTTCTATTTCTTCTCAAGCCAATTTTTATAAGTTATATTTTCTTAGGAAATTTTCCATTTCATGTAGGTTAATCAGTGTATTTCTATAGAGATGTACCAATAATCTCTATACTTCTAAAAAAAATTTGTTTCAGTGCTTACTTGTTCTCCTCAATCATTTATTTTGGTTTGTTCTCTTTCTTAAAATTAGGTTATTTAGTGGTTTGCCTATGTAATGAATTTTTCAAAGAACTAACATTTTTAACTTATTAGTTAGAGGTCTAGTTTTCTGATTTCTTCCTCATCAATTTTTGCTTTTATCTTTATTTCCTTCCTTATGCATTTTTTTGGTTTACTTTGTTTTTCTAGTAACCCTAGTTGAGAATTTAATACATTAATTTTCATTCTTTTATTTTTAATTGATAAACATGTTTAGGGCTCTGAATTCTACTCTGATCACTACTATAAATGTGTACCATACATTCTGGTATGTAGTGTTTTGTTACTTTAGGAATGAGGTAATTTCAGTTTATATTTTCATGTTTACTTAAGAATTGTCTAATAGAAGATTTAAAAAAAATTTCCAGAGTCTCTTTGTTTTTCTAATTTTATTACATTACATTCAGAGTGTGATTTGTAATATTTCCACCAGTGGAACTTAATGATGTTTTCTTTGTGACCTAATATATGATCAAATTTTTACAAATGTTCCATGTATGTGCCTGAGAAGAAGGTATATACTCTAACAAGGTATAAAGTTCTAAAGGTATATCCATAGATCTACCTCATTGCTTATGTTGTTTAATACTTTTGTATCCTTACTTATTTTTGCCACTATTTTCTTCTGAGAATGGTGTATTAAAGTCTCCTACTACTAGTATGTTTCTATTTCTCTTTGCATTTTATGTTTAAGTATATTTAATTGTTCGGTGTTAAATACTTCCTTTCTTATAAAAGTGATTATTGTGTTTTTTGGTACATGTGTTTTGGAACATAAGTGTTATATCTTCATTGTGATTTTTAACTTTTAGCATTATAAAGTATGCTTTGTCACATTTAATACGTTTTGACTTCATTTCTACTTCGTCTAATATCAGGAATGAAACTTCTACTTTTTTCTTGTTTCCAATTTCCTGGCTTATCTTGGCTTTTTACATTTAGCTTTCTGTATTTTAGATCTTTAATGTATTTAGCCTTCTGGAATTATTTTGTATTAAGTATGTCTCTTGTATACAATGTAGACTTCAGTCTTGACTTGTTAGACAATTTGAAAATATTCTTCTTTTAATTGAAGTAAGCTTATAACACTTACTGGTATGTTTGATGTTAACTTCATCACATTATTTTATAGTACTGTTTATTGTACTACAATTACATTTTCTATGTGATGTTTCTTCTCTGTTCTTTTAAAAAATTTCTTTTGGTATTTAGGAAGTTTGTAATTTTGGTCTGGTGGTTACCTTTGTATATATACCTTTTATAGAGCCTTTAATCTTGTTTTCTTTTTTTACATACCATTGTCAGGTATGTCAGTTAAAATTTTTTTTTGTTTTAATTTCTACCTATTGCCTGTACAATAAGTGAGTTTTTCTATGTTCCTATTCTTTCCATTATTTTCTCTCTATCCTTCTCCCCATTTTTAGTTGTATATTTTGCTTCGACAGAACATGAAGTATTTACATACTATGCTTCCATGTGTATCCCATTTTTGTTTTTGTCTTATAGCTACAATTAAGTATATTAAATATCCCACAAGTTTGGTGGCTTAAAACAACAGAAATTGATTTCTTTCCAGTTCTGGGGGCCATAAATCCAAAATCAGTTTCACTAGGCCAACGTCAAGATATCAGTAAGGCCACACTCCCTCCAGAGGAGAAGCTGCTCTGGAAGAGAATTTGCTCCTTGCTTCTTCCAGCTTCTGAAATTGTGGCTGCAGCACCCCAATCTCTGCCTCTGTCTTCACATTATCTCCTCTGTGTGGGTGTCAAAGATCTTCCTCTGTCTCTTATAAGAATATACATGAAATAAGAAAAAATTAAAAAAAAACCGAATATACGTGATTGCATTTAGGGTCTACCCAAGATAATCTCCCCATCTCAAGATTCTAAATTGTAACTGAAGAGGCTTCGCCCACCCCGTTTTTGCCATATAAGGTAATAGTGACAGGTTCCAAGATTTCGGACATGGAATATCTTCAGGCATTATTGTTTAGCCTACCATGGTCCTTCCAGTGGTCCCCAAAGATCCATGCCAATATCCTTCAATTTTCAGCTTCATTTCAAGTTCAAAATCTCATCTAAATATCATTAGCTCAAAAGTCCCAAATCTCATCATCTAAATCAGTTATGGGAGGACTGGATAGAATCCATCCTGGTGCAAAATTCTCCATTTGTGGTCCTATGAAACTAGAAAACAAGTGGTCTGCTTTCAAAATACCATGATGGGACAGACATAGGATGAAAGTTATAGACATTTCCATTTTACGAGGGAAAATCAAGGAAGAAAGATATCAGCAGTTCCAAGCAACTTTGAAATTCAGCAGGGCAAATACTATTAGGACTAATGATCTGTGACTTGAATCTTTACCCTTCTGGATCCATGGCTCTGCCCTGTACCTGTGGCTCTGGCTTTGGCCTCTGTGCCTGTGGATCTGCAGCTATGGCCACATGTTCTTACTTACTTGTGGGAGCTAAAAATTAAAACTATTGAACTTACGAAGCTAGAGAGTAGAATGATAGTTACCAGAGGCTGAGAAAGGTAGTCTGTAGACTTTTTGGAGTCTAGCACCCTTCCTTCATTTCATCCTGCCTTTGTGTCTTTCAATTCAAGCTAGCAGTATTTCTGTTGGTATAACATTCTCAAAAGGTCTTGTTCTTGTGTATGTCATGGTCTTCTATTCCATAGACAGATCTTTCCTGGATAATCCCATCTTTATTGTTAGCTTCTTCTGAGATCATTGGGAGGACCCATGAATCACCTGCTTTAGTCAGAACTAGCAAGAGGTTATTCAGCCACACTCTTGCCCTTCTCTCCAGAGTATGCTTTCCTAACAGCGACTTTACTAATCTCTTGCAATTTGGACAGGCTGAAAACTTCTCAAAACATCAAGTCCTCGTTCCTTTTGCTTAAAGCTTTTCCCCCCATTTATCTCTTTGTTCTTGCTTTTATACTAAGCCTCCAAAAGAAGATAGGTGGTACCTTCAGCATTCTGAGAAATAAACAAGTGAATCAGACAGTTGAAACTTAAAATATCAACCTTATCAGTGATAAAAATGTTTATAGCATAATGCTTAGCTCTGTAACCAATGTGCTTGTAATTACTAACCCCTAAACTGCAGCGCCTCTTCTCACTCTGTCTAGCCTCTCCCTGACACACAGGGACAGAGTATGCTGTGGTCAGTTTACTTCATTGATGGGCAGAGACTGGCTGCTCTGTGGACAGGCTCCTTTGTAGGACAGAGAAACCAAAAGGAGCTGAGCCATATATGCTTAATTACTTTACTCTAGAGAAAGAGAGAGGAGGATGGAGCCATACCACAAAACTGCAGAAAGGGCAAACATGCCTATGTTAGGGACTGAGGTAGGTAGGAAACTGGGAGGCCGGTGGAATGATTCTTTCTAACACTAAGGTGATAGGCATTTTTGCTATCTACCTGTCTTATCAGTTAAAGTGAATAGTGTTTTTTCTTTGACTATGAATTACTAAAAGCTCCTTCAAATCAAACATGTATTTGGACAGTTTAAATGATGGCACCTATTTTTATATAAATTAGTATAATATACATATAAATTAAATAATATAATTTAAATAATATAAATATAATTTAATTTATATAATAAAATATAATTAAATTATATAATCAATTTATATAATTAAATTATAAATTAAATTATATAATTATATAACATTTATATAATGATATATAATTAGTTATATAACTATATTATATAACTATAATTGATTATATAATTAAATTATAAGATAATTAAGTTATAATTAAATCTATATGCATATTTATATATAAAATTAAATTTATAATTATATAAATATAAATTACAATTAAATTAATTTATAATATAGATAATATAAATTAAATGCCTGCTGTCATTTAATTTATATTTAGATTATGTTAATTTATATTATAATTCTAATGTAGCTTATTGTTCTGTAATTTATAGGTTTCTCCAGCAACTGACGGAAGAGAATTCTGAGTTAATTAGTAAGTTGTGGACTGATATTCAGCAGAAAATAGCAACCCAGTCACAAGTAACCCCTCCAGGAACACCATCACCTGCTCTTTCATCAGGGGAACAAAGAGGTTTGTTTCCCTTTTGCATTATTTCTAGTTGCCTGCTTTATTAGGTTCATTCTTGAATGCAGTGATTTGTAAAGGAATGTTAGAGTTTTGACTGCCTTAGCCTAATTGACTAAAATACTGATGGATCTGTCAATTGAAATACTTTCTTAAGAAGTTTGTTCACTTGAGATACTTCTGGAAATGTTCTTCCTTTTAGCTGCTCTGAATGCTACCAATGCTGTCAAGAGACTCCAAACCAGGCTTCAGCCTGAAGAATCTACTGAGACTCTAGACTCAAGCTATGTTGTGGGACACGTGCTGAACTCAAGGAAGCAAAAACAGCTGTTAAATAAAGGTTCAGTCCCTTAATTTACAAAGATGAATTATTAAACATGTAACTTGATACAGCTGTCTTAATCTCTTAGTCAGCGTTTTTTCCCCTTGATCTCATCCACATGGTTCCAACTAAGAGTTTGTTGAGTGGTAGCTAAGAAATGTCTCCTACCACATGTAACTCTGGAACGGTGGTTCTAGTGCATTCATTATAGCTAGTGTAAATCTGGTTTAAACTGTTTAATTTTTATGAGAGAAATAGTGATATCATCTATGAAAGCCTTTTATAAATTGTGAACAATAGTCAAAAGTTTTTCTAGTAGTTTTCTGGTCATAATTTTTCCTGGTCTTAAAATAGAATGACTTCTCTCATTATCAGTGAAAAGAAAACCGAATTTGCATGCTCTTTCCAAGCCGAAGAAAAACATGTTATCAGGTAGCACAACTTCTGCAGACTTACCAAATAGGACTAATTCCAACCTGGATGTCCTCAAACACATGATACATGAAGTGGAACATGAAATGGAAGAATATGAGCGGTGGACAGGTCGCGAGGTCAAGGGACTGCAGAGCAGTCAGGGTCTTACAGGCTTCACTTTGTCATTGGTGAGCTCCCTCTGTCGCCTGGTTCGGTACCTTAAAGAGGTAAGAACATTAGGTTATTAGAGTCTTCTCTTCAGACAGAAATGCATGAGTTTTTTTTCCTCTCCATTTATTGCAACCTCCAAATAAAGTACAGTCAAATTTGAATAGCTTTGTTTAAAATACCTCAATTTTAGATTATCTGCAGTAAAGGCTTATCCCTTAAATCTTTTCTGTCATTAGTTGATACATGCTCAGATAAGTGATTTTAATTTTAATAAGAGCTTTAGCAAATTATAATTAGTAGGGTAAATCTGCCATTAATATAATTATATCTTGTGCTAATATTAAATATTACTGTTTGACAGTTGTAGATTAAATAGAACTGTTAACTGTGTCTGCATTCTATTGCTATTCTCTGCTTCCTACTCCCACGTTCAGTTTGGAGAGTGGCATTGCCTGTAAGTGGTAGACTTGATATGTGGGAGAATTCTTCATGTTCCCTTTATGTCTGGAAACTCATGTACAGCTTCAGTGTCTAAGTGGGAGATGTTTTATTGTTGTAAAAATAATTTATAAAATAAGCAAGAATTATTTGTTTGGCTGGGCACGGTGGCTCATGCCTATAATCCCAGCCCTTTGGGAGGCCGAGGTGGGTGGGTTGCCTGCGGTCAGGAGTTTAAGACCAGCCTGGCCTCAACATGGTGAAACCCTGTCTGTACTAAAAATATAAAAATTAGCCGGGCATGGTGGCGGGTGCCTGTAATCCCAGCTTCTGGGGAGGCTGAGGCAGGAGAATTACTATCACCTGGGGGGCAGAGGTTTCTGTGAGCCGAGATCACGCCACTGTACTCCAGCCTGGGCAGCAGAGCGAGACTCTGTCTCAAAAAAAAAAACAACAACGAAGAATTGTTTGTTTAATTTGATTTCAAGTAATCATCCACAGAATGTCACAGAATTAGAGTTAGCTATGTGTTTCATCTTTGAAAATCTATTTAAACTGTTATGTACTTAAGCCTGTTATACAAATATGACAAAAATGTTTAAGAAAACTTTATTATTTAATAAGATAGATTTTCCAACTTAATACAGATGTTTCAGTTTCTCTATAGCTGTCTTCCTAAAATTGAATTGCTGTTTTTTTTTTTGTTTTTTTTTTTTTTTGAGACAGGGTCTCACTCTGTTGCCCAGGCTGGAGTGCAGTAGTGGCATGATCTCGGCTCACTGCAACCTCCACCTCCCGGGTTTAAGTGGTTTTCCAGCCTCAGTCTCCCAAGTAGCTGGGACCACAGGTGCATGCCACCACACCTAGCCAATTTTTGTATTTTTTTGTAGAGACAGAGTGTCACTATGTTGCCCAGACTGGTCTCAAACTCCTGAGCTGAAAGCAATCTGCCTATCTTGGCCTCCCAAGGTGTTGGTATTACAGGCGTGAGCCTCCACACTTGACCCTAAAATTAACTTTTTAATTAAAGATTCGTTGTATTGTCAGACCTATTAAAACCTTAACATTCTTTCACCCTTAACTCAGGAATCTTCAGCAGTATACTTTTGGCTCTTGGAAAGTATTGCAGGCTTAGAAGCATGTACTTTTTTTTTTTTTTTTTTTTTTGAGATAGAGTGTTGCTCTGTTGCCAGGCTGGAGTGCAGTGGCACGATCTTGGCTTGCTGCAACCTCTGCCTCCCAGGTTCAAGAGATTCTCCTGCCTCAGCCTCCTGAGTATCTGGGACTACAGGCGTACGCCACTATGCCCAGTTAATTTTTGTATTTTTAGTAGAGACGGGGTTTCACCATGTTGGCCAGGATGGTCTCGATCTCTTGACCTCGTGATCTGCCTGCCTTGGCCTACCAAGGTGCTGGGATTACAGGCGCGAGCCACCGCGACTGGCCAGAAGCATGTACTTTTAAGTTAATCATTTGCTTTACAAAGTTAAACCATTTAAAGTTGTCATTTATTTTAAATTATATTTTAACAAGTTTAATTTTTGAATTGGCGATATAGTCACGTTATGAAATTCAGAGATACAGCAAATTGTACTAACTCTCATCACTAACTTCCAGCTAGCATGTTTGCTTACTTCTAGCCAACTATTATTACCAGATACCAGTGTATCTTTCTAGAGATGGTCAGTGTATATTCAAACAATATGTATATATATATCCCTCTACTTTCTTTCTACAAAAAATATAGTGACTTAATTTTATATAACATTTTGTTCATTTTATTCTATTTAAGGAAGGGAAGAGGATAAAGCAGCACATTTTCTTTAATTAAATATAATAAACCGTTTAATAAAAATCTTTGTCATTACTGTCACATAATATATGCTTCTTTGTAAATATCTTCTTTGCCAGCTTTGAGTGCAAACTTTTAGTTTTCAACATGTGAGGCTATTGGTGGAAGTTTATTTGATATCTTTTTGCAGAGTGAGATCCAGCTACGTAAAGAAGTAGAGACAAGGCAACAACTGGAACAAGTATTAGGTGATCATCGAGAGCTCATTGATGCTCTGACAGCTGAAATTCTTCGTCTTAGAGAAGAAAATGCTACTACACAGGTACTCAGATGAGATCCCAACTTTGTGTGTTCAGTGGTATAAAACATCTTTAAACACGTACTGGATTCTCTTAGAGTTGCTTTTGGTTTAACTGTGTTGATGTGATTACTTATCAGTCATTATTATCATCAGTGGTAGGTATTATTGAACATTTATTAAATGGAGGTACTATAGTAGAAGCTTGGAAGTAGCATATGGACTGTCTCCCTGTCTTTAAGAGACTTACTATTTAGTGGGAAGACAGAGTCTGCATTAAAATTATAACTACCAGTGTTACAGTAGTTAATCCAAAATGTGAAATGAGTGTTATGATAGCCACTTTTAATTTCAAAGCAGCAGAAGATGGCCTTTGAGGAGTCCTTTTGCAATCACATCAGATGCCATTTACAGTTATTCACAGTATCTTCATATTTGTTACATAAAGTCCTCTTTGCTGCTTGACTAATGGCTCCTTTTCTTTTTTAAAAGACTTACACAGTTCTCTTGTGGAAAACCTATTGCTTCCATGCTGCATTGAGCATTCTTCCTTTGTGCACTTTTTTTTTTTTTTTTTTTTTTTTGAGATGGTGTCTCACTCTGTCACCCAGACTGGAGTGCAGTGGCATGAGTTCATTGCAGCCTGGACCTCCTGGGCTCAAGTGATGCTTCCACCTTAGCCTCCCAAGTCACTGGGACTACAGGTACATACCACCATACCTAGCTAACTTTTTATGTTTTGTAGAGATGGGGTTTCACCATATTTCCCAGGCTGGTCTTGAACTCTGGGGCTCAAGTGATTCGCCCACCTTGGCCCTTGAAAGTGCTGGGATTACAGGCATGAGCCACTGCACCTTGCTTCTTTGTGTACTTCTGATACTGTCTGGATATTGGTATTACTGCGTTCATCAAATTGTTTTATACTTACATGTGTACTTGTCACTGAGACTGTGTGCTTCTTGAGTGTACACAGTCTTATTTTATTCGTCCTTTTTGTTCTCATATGGTAGTTATTATTACTTTTATTTATCAGCCAGAAGAGACTAGACAAGTGATGGAGAAATTGTGTTTGTGTTAATGGACATTAGATGATGAGATGTATACTTTTTTAAATTGATAATATAGGGTTAGGCACAGTGGCTCATACCTTTGATCCCAACATTTTTCAAGGTGGGCAGATCACTTCAGGCCAGGAGTTTGAGATCAGCCTGGGTAACAGAGTGAGACCTGTCTTTACAAAAAATAAAAATATTTGCTGGGCATGGTGGCGTATGTGTGTAGTTCTAACTGCTTGGGAGGCTGAGGCAGGAGGATCACTTGAGCCTAAGAATTTGAGGCTGCAGTGAGCTATGATTTTGCCATTACACTCCACCCTAGGTGACAGAGTGAGACCCTGTCTCTAAAAAAACAAAACAACAACAAAAAACCCAAACCACATACAAATTTGATAATATAGTTCACATACCATTAAGTCCACCCTTTTAAAATGTACCATTCAGTGTTTTTAGTATATTTGAAGTTGTATGCCAGCACCATTATCTAAATCCAGAATATTTTCCTCACTCCAGAGAGAAATCCTGTACCCTTTAGAAGTCACTCTTCAGTCTCTCTTTTTGTGAATTTGCCTAATACAGATATTACATAGAAATTGAATAATGTAATATGTGCTCTTCTTTCACTTAGCATAATGTTTAAGGTTAATTTATGTTTAGCATGTATCAGTACTTCATTCCTTTGTATTGCCCAATAATATTCCATTGTATGGATATACCATATTTTATTTATCCCTTCATTAGTTAATGAACATTTGGGTTATTTTTACGTTTTGTCTGCTATGAATAATGCTGCTATGAACATTCATATACATATTTTTGCAGAACATATGTTTTTAATTATCCTGGGAAGATGTGCAGTTTTAAAATGTACTGATTTACTTAACAAATCTTTGTTGAATACCCGCTGTGGGCCTGGTACTGTTCTAGGTACAGGAAATAGAATAGTGAACAAAATATAGAAAACTTTACCCTCATGGAGCTTACATTCTAAATAAATCCTAAAAACAGAAAGTTGAAGTATAGTAAGTTAGATGGTGATATGTACTTCGAAGAAAAATAAAGCACGTAAAGGCATAGGAAATGCACAGGATGGGGTAGGATGCAGTTACAAATGAGATGGGCCATTCCTGTCTGAGGAAGTGACATTTGAGCCAAGACCTGGAAGAGGTGAGGAGTGAGCATGTGGGTAGTTGAGAGAAGAGCAGTCTGGGCAAAGAAAAAGCAAGTGCGAAGGTCTTACGGTGGGAGTGTGACTGATGAACTTAGAGTCATCAAGGAGATCAGTGTGGCAAGAGTAGAGTATGGGGAAGAGAGAGGTAGGAGATAAGATCAGGTAAGCCCAATCACATAGGGCCTTGCATGCTGATTAAAGACATGGGCTTTTATGCTAAGTGAGATGGGAAACCACTAAAGAGAAGAGATGTGATTTGTCTTGGGTTTAAGAAGATCACTCTGGGCTATGTTGAAACTAGATCAGAGATTAGTGCCCTTTCTTGGGTTGCAGTGCCCTTAGTGTCTTATAACACCCCTAGGCCAAAAACAGTTCTACTTGTTAAGTCCAAACAACTATATCCTAACAACTGAGGGGCTGTTTGAGGAAAAGTATTACTTTTTCTTAAGTAACTACAATGATTTACTAATGGGTTATATATACCTTTTGAGCACTGTACCACTTCTCAATGGTTGGAATCAGTTGGGACACAATCATTCTTATTTCCTGTTCCACGCTGATTTTCCTCCAGAACTTGTGTTTTTTTTTTTTTTTTTTCTTTTTGACCTAGCAACTGCTGAAAGCCCAGCCATGAGAAGATTTGACATCATCAAAAGGAATGTAATGCAATCTGACATTGAAACTGTGAACTGTCCTGGGCTAATAGTTCACCAGTGTCTGATAGATGGCAAGCATCACTATTTCCCTTGAAGATTTAGATTTTCCCTTGGTGCCCCTGTAAGTTCACTTTAGTGCCCTGAGGTGCCTCAGCATACAGTTTGGGAACAGTATGGGACTAGAGTAGGTGGCCAAACACAAAAGCAGACTATTACATGAGGAGTTATTGGAATAGTTCAGGTGAGACATGGCAAGTTGTTCTAGGGTGGAAGTGGGAGAGGGTGTGAAAAGTGATCAAGTTATGAATATATTTTGAAGGCTGACCAATGCAGTCTGCTAATTTATTGGATATGGAGTCAAGTAGAGGATATTGGAAAAGAATCAAGGATAATTCCAAAGTTTTGGGCTGAATAATTAAAATGATGCAGTTGCCATTTATAAGGTAAAGAAGGCTTTAGGAGGAATTTGGCTTTATATGTTTTAAGTTTGAGAAGTCTGTTTGAATTCTAGATGGAAGTGTTGAGTAGGCCACTGGATATATGAGTATGAAATTTGGGAAAAAATTTGGACTGGTGGTATAAAAATGTTTACTATACTTCATTGAGCAGTACTATTAATAATATTTCTGATGTCTGGCTGCACCTGACTTTTATCAAATGTCTGTATCTCTCTAAGCATACATGAGATATATATTAGATAGAAGTTTGTTACTAGCTGCCATCCTTGGGTTTTCTTTGTCATTATTACAGGGTGTCAGCAATTTACAGAACTCTCTTTTTCTTCCTTCTACCTGCAATCTTCTCTACTTCCAAGAACCATTTGCGTAACACTAATACATAACAAAGATGAGCATTATGTGGTAGTGATCAAACCTGATGTTTTTAGATGACCTACTTATATCATCCCTGTAGAAAATATAAAGAACAAAACAAATTCATCTAACCTTCTGGGCAATCTGTTTGACTTTTACATGTAAGAATGGAATTCCAAACGCTTAACACATTCAGCTCTGTGCCAGAAAGTAAATCTATGGGTATGGTATTTTGTGGGTGATCTTTTAAATAAAAAAAAAACCTTTATGTAATATTAAAAATATGTATATATACACACACACATATAGACAAATATGAGAATATCTATATACATATATAAAATGTTCTGTCTCATTCTCATATATAAAAATCAAGTTTTAATTAATATTTGTATTAATTACATACAGAATTTTGTGCTGTTCATGTTTATCAGTTTAAATGCCTGGGTAATATTCATTGTTTCCTCCACCTCATGTATCTGTGTCTCTTGGGGGTAGCTTAAGAGTCAGTTGAAACATCCTGAAGAGGTTTTGTAAATGGAAAGCCCTGTGGAAAGGTTCATTCTTATTGTTATAGCAGGGTATTTATTAATTACCATTTCATGATTTACTTAACCATTCCCCTATCATGGAACTATTAGAATATTTATAATTATAAATAGCATTTCTTTCATTTGAATGAAAGTCTCAAATTCCTGAAGTATTTAAAATGATGATATTACACATATGTAAATACACACATATCCTTTGTGTGGTTTGCTTTCTAGGTGGTCGTTTGATGTTTGATATGCTAATAATATTATTTCATATGTTTTCCTCTCCAGGCAAGACTTCAGCAGTACATGGTCACAACAGACGAGCAACTTATATCACTCACACATGCTATTAAGAACTGTCCTGTGATAAATAACAGACAAGAAATTCAGGCATCAGAAAGGGGAGCCACAGGTAGAAGAAATATGGACAGTTCAGGTGAGTGTGTTCTTATTATCTCAGACTGTCATTCAGTTACTTAATGGCCTTAGATAACAAACCAAACCTTAAATCTCTAAACTTATATAGACTTATTGACTGTTTATGCATGTACAGTATTGTTACTACTACAATTGCCACTACTTTTCCAGCTAATATTGGATGCTTGCTCTATGCCAGATACTTGTTAAGTCTTACATGCATAATTTCAATTCATGTCATAATAGTCTGATGAGGTAGGTGTTATTGTTATCCCCATTAGTGTTCTCCTTAGAGGAAACTGAGACTCAGAGAGGGTTGGTAACTTAGCAAAGGCACACAGGTAGAAAGTAGCAGAACCAGACACCTAGATCAATGAGAGTGCTAGCACTTTTAATCACAGTGCTCTAGATTCAGAAGAGATGATTTTGGAAAGGGAAAAATACTGAATTTTAGAAATACATAACTTTTGTTCATGTGTGGTAGTGTTTGAAATTCTTTCTTCATCTCATGTGCTATCATGTGCTATAGGCTGAATTGGACATTTCTGTTTTTTCATGTGTTTTACTTTTTTTTTTTTTTATTGGTTTTTTAATTTAATTTTATTTTTTTTATTTTTATTTTTTATTTTTTTTGTTTTTCTCTGATGATTTTTTTTTAAATTAATTTATTATTATTATACTTTAAGTTGTAGGGTACATGTGCATAACGTGCAGGTTTGTTACATATGTATACTTGTGCCATGTTGGTGTGCTGCACCCATCAACTCGTCATTTACATCAGGTATAACTCCCAATGCAATCCCTCCCCCCTCCCCCCTCCCCATGATAGGCCCCGGTGTGTGATGTTCCCCTTCCTGAGTCCAAGTGATCTCATTGTTCAGTTCCCACCTATGAGTGAGAACATGCGGTGTTTGGTTTTCAGTTCTTGTGATAGTTTGCTAAGAATGATGGTTTCCAGCTGCATCCATGTCCCTACAAAGGACACAAACTCATCCTTTTTTATGGCTGCATAGTATTCCATGGTGTATATGTGCCACATTTTCTTAATCCAATCTGTCACTGATGGACATTTGGGTTGATTCCAAGTCTTTGCTATTGTGAATAGTGCTGCAATAAACATACGTGTGCATGTGTCTTTATAGCAGCATAATTTATAATCCTTTGGGTATATCCCCAGTAATGGGATGGCTGGGTCATATGGTACATCTAGTTCTAGATCCTTGAGGAATCGCCATACTGTTTTCCATAATGGTTGAACTAGTTTACAATCCCACCAACAGTGTAAAAGCGTTCCTGTTTCTCCACATCCTCTCCAGCACCTGTTGTTTCCTGACTTTTTAATGATTGCCATTCTAACTGGTGTGAGATGGTATCTCATTGTGGTTTTGATTTGCATTTCTCTGATGGCCAGTGATGATGAGCATTTTTTCATGTGTCTGTTGGCTGTATGAATGTCTTCTTTTGAGAAGTGTCTGTTCATCTCCTTTGCCCACTTTTTGATGGGGTTGTTTGTTTTTTTCTTGTAAATTTGTTTGAGTTCTTTGTAGGTTCTGGATATTAGCCCTTTGTCAGATGAGTAGATTGCAAAAATTTTCTCCCATTCTGTAGGTTGCCTGTTCACTCTGATGGTAGTTTCTTTTGCTGTGCAGAAGCACTTTGGTTTAATGAGATCCCATTTGTCAATTTTGGCTTTTGCTGCTGTTGCTTTTGGTGTTTTAGACATGAAGTCTTTGCCCATGCCTATGTCCTGAATGGTACTACCTAGGTTTTCCTCTAGGATTTTTATGGTATTAGGTCTAACATTTAAGTCTCTAATCCATCTTGAATTAATTTTCATATAAGGAGTAAGGAAAGGATCCAGATTCAGCTTTCTACTTATGGCTAGCCAATTTTCCCAGCACCATTTATTAAATAGGGAATCCTTTCCCCATTTCTTGTTTCTCTCAGGTTTGTCAAAGATCAGATGGCTGTAGATGTGTGGTATTATTTCTGAGGACTCTGTTCTGTTCCATTGGTCTATATCTCTGTTTTGGTACCAGTACCATGCTGTTTTGGTTACTGTAGCCTTGTAGTATAGTTTGAAGTCAGGTAGCGTGATGCCTCCAGCTTTGTTCTTTTGACTTAGGATTGTCTTGGAGATGCGGGCTCTTTTTTGGCTCCATATGAACTTTAAAGCAGTTTTTTCCAATTCTGTGAAGAAACTCATTGGTAGCTTGATGGGGATGGCATTGAATCTATAAATTACCTTGGGCAGTATGGCCATTTTCACGATATTGATTCTTCCTATCCATGAGCATGGTATGTTCTTCCATTTGTTTGTGTCCTCTTTTATTTCACTGAGCAGTGGTTTGTAGTTCTCCTTGAAGAGGTCCTTTACATCCCTTGTAAGTTGGATTCCTAGGTATTTTATTCTCTTTGAAGCAATTGTGAATGGAAGTTCATTCCTGATTTGGCTCTCTGTTTGTCTGTTACTGGTGTATAAGAATGCTTGTGATTTTTGCACATTAATTTTGTATCCTGAGACTTTGCTGAAGTTGCTTATCAGCTTAAGGAGATTTTGGGCTGAGACAATGGGGTTTTCTAAATATACAATCATGTCATCTGCAAACAGGGACAATTTGACTTCTTCTTTTCCTAACTGAATACCCTTGATTTCTTTCTCTCGCCTAATTGCCCTAGCCAGAACTTCCAACACTATGTTGAATAGGAGTGGTGAGAGAGGGCATCCCTGTCTTGTGCCAGTTTTCAAAGGGAATTTTTCCAGTTTTTGCCCATTCAGTATGATATTGGCTGTGGGTTTGTCATAAATAGCTCTTATGATTTTGAGGTACGTTCCATCAGTACCGAATTTATTGAGCGTTTTTAGCATGAAGGGCTGTTGAATTTTGTCAAAAGCCTTTTCTGCATCTATTGAGATAATCATGTGGTTCTTGTCTTTGGTTCTGTTTATATGCTGGATTATGTTTATTGATTTGCGAATGTTGAACCAGCCTTGTATCCCAGGGATGAAGCCCACTTGATCATGGTGGATAAGCTTTTTGATGTGTTGCTGAATCCGGTTTGCCAGTATTTTATTGAGGATTTTTGCATCGATGTTCATCAGGGATATTGGTCTAAAATTCTCTTTTTTTGTTGTGTCTCTGCCAGGCTTTGGTATCAGGATGATGTTGGCCTCATAAAATGAGTTAGGGAGGATTCCCTCTTTTTCTATGATTGGAATAGTTTCAGAAGGAATGGTACCAACTCCTCTTTGTACCTCTGGTAGAATTCAGCTGTGAATCCATCTGGTCCTGGACTTTTTTTGGTTGGTAGGCTATTAATTATTGCCTCAATTTCAGAGCCTACTATTGGTCTATTCAGGGATTCAACTTCTTCCTGGTTTAGTCTTGGAAGAGTGTAAGTGTCCAGGAAATTATCCATTTCTTCTAGGTTTTCCAGTTTATTTGCGTAGAGGTGTTTATAGTATTCTCTGATGGTAGTTTGTATTTCTGTGGGGTCGGTGGTGATATCCCCTTTATCATTTTTAATTGCGTCGATTTGATTCTTCTCTCTTTTCTTCTTTATTAGTCTTGCTAGTGGTCTGTCAATTTTGTTGATCTTTTCAAAAAACCAACTCCTGGATTCATTGATTTTTTGGAGGGTTTTTTGTGTCTCTATCTCCTTCAGTTCTGCTCTGATCTTAGTTATTTCTTGCCTTCTGCTAGCTTTCGAATGTGTTTGCTCTTGCTTCTCTAGTTCTTTTAATTGCGATGTTAGAGTGTCAATTTTAGATCTTTCCTGCTTTCTCTTGTGGGCATTTAGTGCTATAAATTTCCCTCTACACACTGCTTTAAATGTGTCCCAGAGATTCTGGTATGTTGTATCTTTGTTCTCATTGGTTTCAAAGAACATCTTTATTTCTGCCTTCATTTCGTTATGTACCCAATAGTCATTCAGGAGCAGGTTGTTCAGTTTCCATGTAGTTGAGCGGTTTTGATTGAGTTTTTTAGTCCTGAGTTCTAGTTTGATTGCACTGTGGCCTGAGAGACAGTTTGTTATAATTTCTGTTCTTGTACATTTGCTGAGGAGTGCTTTACTTCCAATTACGTGGTCAATTTTGGAGTAAGTACGATGTGGTGCTGAGAAGAATGTATATTCTGTTGATTTGGGGTGGAGAGTTCTATAGATGTCTATTAGGTCTGCTTGCTGCAGAGATGAGTTCAATTCCTGGATATCCTTGTTAACTTTCTGTCTCGTTGATCTGTCTAATGTTGACAGTGGAGTGTTGAAGTCTCCCATTATTATTGTATGGGAGTCTAAGTCTCTTTGTAAGTCTCTAAGGACTTGCTTTATGAATCTGGGTGCTCCTGTATTGGGTGCATATATATTTAGGATAGTTAGCTCTTCCTGTTGAATTGATCCCTTTACCATTATGTAATGGCCTTGTCTCTTTTGATCTTTGATGGTTTAAAGTCTGTTTTATCAGAGACTAGTATTGCAACCCCCGCTTTTTTTTGTTCTCAATTTGCTTGGTAAATCTTCCTCCATCCCTTTATTTTGAGCCTATGTATGTCTCTGCGTGTGAGATGGGTCTCCTGAATACAGCAGACTGATGGTTCTTGACTCTTTATCCAGTTTGCCAGTCTGTGTCTTTTAATTGGAGCATTTAGTCCATTTACATTTAAGGTTAAGATTGTTATGTGTGAACTTGATCCTGCCGTTATGATATTAACTGGTTATTTTGCTCGTTAGTTGATGCAGTTTCTTCCTAGCCTCGATGGTCTTTACATTTTGGCATGTTTTTGCCATGGCTGGTACCGGTTGTTCCTTTCCATGTTTAGTGCTTCCTTCAGGGTCTCTTGTAAGGCAGGCCTAGTGGTGACAAAATCTCTAAGCATTTGCTTATCTGTAAAGGATTTTATTTCTCCTTCACTTATGAAACTTAGTTTGGCTGGATATGAAATTCTGGGTTGAAAATTCTTTTCTTTAAGAATGTTGAATATTGGCCCCCACTCTCTTCTGGCTTGTAGAGTTTCTGCCGAGAGATCTGCTGTGAGTCTGATGGGCTTCCCTTTGTGGGTAACCCGACCTTTCTCTCTGGCTGCCCTTAAGATTTTTTCCTTCATTTCAACTTTGGTGAATCTGGCAATTATGTGTCTTGGAGTTGCTCTTCTCAAGGAGTATCTTTGTGGCGTTCTCTCTATTTCCTGGATTTGAATATTGGCCTGCCCTACTAGGTTGGGGAAGTTCTCCTGGATGATATCCTGAAGAGTGTTTTCCAACTTGGTTCCATTTTCCCCCTCACTTTCAGGCACCCCAATCAGACGTAGATTTGGTCTTTTTACATAATCCCATACTTCTTGCAGGCTTTGTTCATTTCTTTTTCTTCTTTTTTCTTTTGGTTTCTCTTCTCGCTTCATTTCATTCATTTGATCCTCAATCGCTGATACTCTTTCTTCCAGTTGATCGAGTCGGTTACTGAAGCTTGTGCATTTGTCACGTATTTCTCGTGTCATGGTTTTCATCTCTTTCATTTCGTTTAGGACCTTCTCTGCATTAATTACTCTAGCCATCAATTCTTCCACTTTTTTTTCAAGATTTTTAGTTTCTTTGCGCTGGGTACGTAATTCCTCCTTTAGCTCTGAGAAATTTGATGGACTGAAGCCTTCTTCTCTCATCTCGTCAAAGTCATTCTCCGTCCAGCTTTGATCCGTTGCTGGCGATGAGCTGCGCTCCTTTGCCGGGGGAGATGCACTCTTATTTTTTGAATTTCCAGCTTTTCTGCCCTGCTTTTTCCCCATCTTTGTGGTTTTATCTGCCTCTGGTCTTTGATGATGGTGATGTACTGATGGGGTTTTGGTGTAGGTGTCCTTCCTGTTTGATAGTTTTCCTTCTAACAGTCAGGACCCTCAGCTGTAGGTCTGCTGGAGATTGCTTGAGGTCCACTCCAGACCCTGTTTGCCTGGGTATCAGCAGCAGAGGCTGCAGAAGATAGAATATTTCTGAACAGCAAGTGTACCTGTCTGATTCTTGCTTTGGAAGCTTCCTCTCAGGGGTGTACTCCACCCTGTGAGGTGTGGGGTGTCAGACTGCCCCTAGTGGGGGATGTCTCCCAGTTAGGCTACTCAGGGGTCAGGGACCCACTTGAGCAGGGAGTCTGTCCCTTCTCAGATCTCAACCTCCGTGTTGGGAGATCCACTGCTCTCTTCAAAGCTGTCAGACAGAGTCGTTTGCGTCTGCAGAGGCTTCTGCTGCGTTTATTTTTTACTGTGCCCTGTCCCGAGAGGTGGAGTCTACAGAGACAGGCAGGTTTCCTTGAGCTGCTCGTGTTTTACTTTTAAGTAAGACTTTGATGAGTATCTGTAAGAAAAGTGTTTTATGTATTTAAAACCGTTTTCTTAGGATGGATTCTAAGAAGTGACTGACCAAAATTTAACTTACATGAGGTAAACTCAATGGCTAGGGCAGATCTCTGTCTTCTGGTAGAGGCTTGCTATTTTTTTTTTTTTTTTTTTTTTTTTTGAGATGGAGTTTCACTCTGTCACCCGGGCTGGAGTGTAGTGGCGCCATCTCAGCTCACTGCAACCTCCGCCTTCCAGTTTCAAGCGATTCTCCTGCCTCAGCCTCCTGAGTAGCTGGGATTATAGGTGCGTGCCACCATGCCCAGCTAATTTTTGTGTTTTTAGTAGAGACGGGGTTTTACCATGTGGGCCAGGCTGATCTCAAACTCCTGACTTCATGATCCGCCTGCCTCGGTCTCCCAAAGTGTTGGGATTACAAGTGTGAGCCACCACACCCGGCAAGTCTTGCTATTAATATCTCAGTAAAGGAATATGTTAGTGCTTTACTGTTATCTGAGTTAAGCTTCACTACTGAGAAAACTTTTGATTATCCTATAGGTGAGAAGGGCTGGGAGGAAGTATGTTGTAGAATTATTGTTAATTCTTGTTATTGCCTGTGGAAAAAGTCAGAAAGATTTATGTTGGTGAGACCAAAGATTTATGTAATATCTTCCTGAGTCTCAGCTCTTGTAACTCTTTTAAAATAATATGGAATGTGACTATGTTGTGATAATGCATGACCTGTGAAGTTCCTTGTTTTGTAATGAGCCTTGTATATGGTGGTCAGTGCATTAATGTGCCCCATTTTAGCCATTTTATTACTTGTTATGACCATTAAAAAGCTATCCATAACAAATAATGAAAAATTCTACCAGCCTAGGCAACATGGTGAACCCCGTCTCTACAATGAATACAAAAAATTAGCTGGGTGTGGTGGTACATGCCTATAGTCCCAGCTACTCGGGAGGCTGAGGCGGGAAGATCACTGGAGCCTGGGAGGTCGAGGCTGCAGTGAGCCAAGATTGCTCCATTGCACTTCAGCCTGGGTGACAGAGTGAGATCCAGTCTGAAAAAACAGAAAAAAAGAAAAAGACAAACTCTAGAGTGCCATGTAGGATTTTTTAGGAGTCCCTAAGTGGCTCGCTTTTCATGGCTTTGAGGCCCCAATGACTTTCTCAAAAATAGTAACTACTTCTCAGTACTAGCTCACCAGGAGCCTGCCCATGAATGATTGGCAGAGGAGGATACAGCCTAGAAAGTGAAGGCTCCAGGAACCATGTTGATTCATGTGAATTTTGCACTCTATTGAGATGCATTTAAGAATAAATACCTGGGCTGGGCACAGTGGCTCACACCTGTAATCCCAACACTTTGGGAGGCCGAGGCGGGTGGGTCATGAGCTCAGGAGATCGAGACCATCGTGGCTAACACGGTGAAACCCCGTCTCTACTAAACAAAATACAGAAACTTAGCTGGGTGTGGTGGCAGGCACCTGTAGTCCCAGCTACTCGGGAGGCTGAGGCAGGAGAATGGCATGAACCCGGGAGGCGGAGCTTGCAGTGAGCCAGGATCGCACCATTGCACTCCACAGCCTGGGCAACAGAGCAAGACTCTGTCTCAAAAAACAAAAAACAAACAAAAAAAAAAACAAAAGAAAAAAGAATAAATACCTGAAATGTGCCCGTAGTTTCTTTTTGTTCCTATTGTGCTAATATCCTTTCATCTTCTTCAGAGGGTCCAGCTGTAAATGCCAATGTCTCAGTGCCATTGATGTTCAGAGAGGAAGAGGTGGTTGAATTCCCACAGGAAGAGTTGCCTGTTAAACTGTCTCAGGTGCCAGACCCTCCAGATAACATGACTCTGGCCAAGAATTTTCCAGCACATATTTTTGAGCCAGCTGTGTTGTTAACACCACCCAGGCAGAAGAGCAACTTAAAATTCTCTCCTCTTCAGGACGGTAAGTTTTCTTCTAAAGTTACATGAAAGTTGTTTTTTATGTTCCATTTGTACAATGTATTACGTTCACCATTACATGAAAAACAGAATTGAAAAAGACATTTGATTACCAGACATAGCCTTTAAGCTGAAGGAGACTTTTCATGCTATGTGTAGGATACCTGTGGTCATGTGTGACATTTAATTAATTTTATTGCATGTCTATTTTATTAAACATTGTAAGTATTAAACTCAGATCAAAAGATCAGAGTCCTTAGCATTAAGATGCAGAATAAGGGGAATCCCTTTTGTCCCAATGATCCATGAGCATATGAAAGAGTTAGAAGCAGGAGATTATACTCCAAAGAGTAATGAAAGTTAGACTAAGGAAAGGTGAGAACTATGACTTTAAGGGTCGTGTAAGTGACATCTGGTCATCATATTCACCTCTTTCTCATCAAAAGTTTTCAGCTCAGTTGAGGGAATTTTATAATAAAAGTTAATGGACAATTAAAAATAGCTTTAGAGTTACTTTTGCATCTCACAGGTAGAGTAAACAGGTTAAGAATGTATTATTAATTCTTAGCTCAAAGATTCTTAACTTAGGGTTCATGAATGGTCTTCAGAAGTCCCATGAACTACTTCATTGTTGGGAAAATTAGATTTATTTGTCCCCATGTACATTTTTTCTGGAGCTATTGTTTTTACTTCATTTTCAAAGAGTTCTTTGGTCAAAAAAAGAACCAGTATCTTAAACTCTCTTCTGAAGTTTTTTGAAAAATATTATTCAGGTCTGATTAGCCTGAATTTTTATTTCTTTTAAAAATTTTTTTATATTTTTACATAGGGGAACAGAAAAATAACTGTTAATTGTTATTGGGACATACGAATTTTGTGCAATTTTCTGCATTTTGATGTATGTTTCCAATAAAGGACATGAAGAAGCCCAAGGGGTTAAATAAAATGACAAATCCTTGCTATTAAAAATTCTGTTTTGTTATTCGTAATGCAGATGTAGCATTTGTCAGATCAGTGTGGTGCAGTGGTGACAGTGCCAGGCTGAGAGTCAGAAGTGCTGGCATTTTGGCCCATTTATTCTTGACTAGCTGTGAGGCATGAGGCTCAGATGGTTTACCTTTTCTAGACCTAAGTTTTTCCATCTATGAAATGAGAAGATATTTCTTTATCTTTAATGCTCCCTACAGCTCTATCAGTGTATGATTCAGTATTTCCTCTTCAGAGGGCTAGAAGGTATTATTATCTCTGGCAAGATTCAGGAAATATGATTTCAGTTCTGATTTCTGTTCAGCCTAGACTTTTATTCTTTAAATTAGTTAGTTGTTCAAATGTTTGCATGTTGTTAATAGGCTTGTCTAATGATCTCTGCTTAGATGTTGTAAATATTTTTCATTGGTGATCATAAAATAGCTTAAAATTATTTGTAAGAAACAGTTACAATAAATATTTTTACTCTGATCACAAACTTACTAAATGCTTGTTAAAGCAAGTTTGTCAAGGATTGCTATAGACAACATTTTGTTAGTATCTTCAGCAAGTCTGCATTTGAAATAACTGCCCATTTATTTTATAATGTGCAGACAGAGATGCTTGTGAATAGGTATTTGAATTGGTGATGTTTTATTATATTTTTCAAGCATTGTTTGGAATACTCACATATAAAGAATTATTCAGTTAAACAGAATATGCAGATGAAAATGGGTGATACGTAGGGCCCTTCATCAGCATTCAGTTCTCTTTTAGGATAGCCTTGTCTAATAGAATTTTCTGGGTTGATGAAAATGTTCTGTATCTGCTCCATCCAGAATGGTGGCCACTGGCCGCATGGGGCTAGTGAGCACCTGATGTGGCTTGTGTGACTGAGAAATTAAAATTTTAAATTTTATTTAATTTTAATTAACTTTGAATAGCCACATATGACTAGAAGCTGCCATATTGGACAATATTGCTGTAGCATTTCCCGTCATAAATATTTTCCTCTAGCTATTGATTTATTTCTACTTTTCTTTACAGCCATGCTTCTTGAACGAGTAGTGTGTGTGTGTGTGTGTGTGTGTGTATTTGTATTTGTGTGCAGTTTCATTTCATTTTCTGATCTCCCATTCATTCCTTATTTTAAAGTGTTTATTCTAATTCATATTTCTATGTGGTTTTAAAAAAAGTACTGTCAATTTAACCCAGAGAGAGACTCTCTAAAAGAAACTGATATTTATTTGGGATTGAGCATTGCAATGGGAATATGGTGGGCATATTCAGGGAAGTAAAGGAAGACAAGAGTTTTTAAAGGGGAAATGAGGAGGATTATCTAAGTTGTTTTGAGACAACTATCCTTGGCTACAAGGATCAGTAACAAGGGTGGCATCAATCTAAGGTTGGTTGTTGGGCAGATGTCCTTGCAGAATTATTTTTTGTGTAAGATTGTGGAGGCCTTTGTGCAAGGTTCTGGTTTTTGAAATCTCTTGAATAGTTGTTATCAGTCATACATGCATGAGAACCCTTCCTTCCTGGCTCTTTGAGGCTCCACTTATCAGTCACTTGTGTCTGATAAAGTGACTCTGATAAAGTCACTTGTGCTCTGACACAAATTGCTCAATTTTTTTTTCTTTTGAGATAGAGTTTCACTCTTGTCGCCCAGGCTGGAGTGCAGTGGTGCAATCTCAGCTTACTGGAACCTCTGCCTCCTGGGTTCAAGCTATTCTCCTGCCTCAACCTCTGCCTCCTGGATTCAAGCTATTCTCCTGCCTCAGCCTCCTGAGTAGCTGGGATTACAGTTGTGCACCATCACGGCTGGCTAATTTTTTTTTTTTTTTTGGTATTATTAGTATAGACTGAGTTTCACTATGTTGGCCAGGCTGATCTCGAACTCCAGACCTCAGGTGATCCGCCCACCTCAGCCTTGCAAAGTGCTGGTATTATAGGAGTAAGCCACCACGCCCAGCCAAATGACTCCATTTTCATTCTGACAACTTTCACAGTACATTCCCCTAAAGGTAGTCATTTTTATTCCAATTTGATTTTTGTTTATTTGGTAATTGTCTCCGTAATTAATATAAAATATTTTTGCATCTCTTTTCTTGAGATACCAACTTTACATAATAATTATAGACTCTCCCTATGAAAGAAGAGAGTGTAATTCACCCTAACACCTACCTCCCTTCTCTACTCTGGATAGTTTTGTTTTTATTTTTAATCTTTTTTGTTACTTTAAATACTTTCTATTTCTTTTTTAACTTTAGATAGTATTTCTTGACTTCCACTACATGAAATACTAGCATCCCTTCCCTTCTGCTTTACTTCTGTTTTCTACCTCCCACCTTCAGTTAATTATCCTTTCCCTTTCACATTATTAAGTTTGATTACATTAACCTTCTCTTCCATTGCAACAACTGTGTTTTCTGTGTCTTGTCTATATACATATTGACAAGTGAAAACAAATAAATAACCATTACATTTTCTTTTCGAATCCATTGTTACTGCCAGTGCTTGGGCCAAACAAAGGAAAAAGTTCTTATGAAAATCAAGGTGAATTCTTATTTCATGTTATGAGAGCTCAGACTCTTTTTGCTATATATTTATACTGTGACTTGTACAGTTTTTGCTTTGTGTAGACTTTCAAATTGCCTTTACTCTTTTGTTGACAAAAGAGTAATGTGCTTTCACCATATCTTCAAGTCCTTTTGTCATACTGTCTGTGGCATGGAATCTGCTTTCATCCCAGAGACACCTTCTCAAAGCCCTTTAAACTTGCTGCAGCCTTCACTGATTGCTTATTGCTTGCTGGGCCTTCTGCATAGTTCTCATCCTGGGTCTTGGTATCATTGCACACCTGGATTGGGTCACTTGTTTCCTCTTATTATTTAGTTTTCTTTCACAATTTTCTGAAAGAAATAATCAGAAAAAGCATATGCAAGGTAAACTCTTGAGTTCTTGAAATTCTGAAGATGTTTTCATTTTTCTCTTACACTTGATTGATAATGTGGCTAAAGAATTCTAGGTCAAGAGTTCTTTTTCCCGAGAAATTAAAGGCATTATTCCATTGGTTTCTAGTATTCAGTGTTCAGTTGAGATGTCTGATAATGAGATGTCTTTTATTTCTTTATATTGGACCTATTTTTTTTTTTTTTTTTCTGAGAAAGCTTTTAGGATCGATCTCTTATTTTTATCCTGAAGTTGCACAAGGTATGCCTAAATATGGGTTTTTACCTTCTTGCACTGTGAGACACTAGTTGGACCTTTCAGTCTGAAGACATATGACTTTCTTCAGTTTGGGGGAAAATTTATGTTGATCGTTGGGATTTTCTTATGTATTTGGCCCTATATCTTTCTTTTTAGATTCTGGAAGATTTTTTCACTTTATATTCAAGCCTGTCTTTTGGATTTTTAAAATTTTGTCAATTGTATTTTTAATTTCCAAGCAAGAGCCCTTACTTGTCTGATTGTCCTTTTTTCACTGATACTTATTATGAATGCAGTATCTTCCAGAAACTTTTCTGAGGATACTAGTTAGAATTCTACTATGAATTTTCTTTCATTTTCTTCTGTACCTGAATTTTCTTTTCTTCTTGATCTGTTCAGTTTCCCTGTCTTGGCTTTTTTCTTTTGTGCTGCTGGTTTTTTCCTATTGTTCATTTATATTTGAGAATGAATAAGTTCAATATTGTAGGTGGTTGTCATACATTTTCTTTTCTGTGATGTCGATAAGTCTAGGTCTATTTTCCCAGTAGACTTTCCCTTATGTGGTTGCTTTGTGTATATGGGTACGATTTACTAACTATGGGTTTCCTTTTAGAATATGTAACTAGGATCCAGCCATTCACTTGGGGTGCTCACATTTACTGTTTCCATCCTTGATTTTTTGCTTAGGAGGACAGTTCAGGGAAGTGGTGTGCAGCAGCTTGACTGGAAAAAGCATGCAGTAGACAAATTTTCAAGTAATTCCCCAGATTTCAGTTCTACTTCTCACTTTCTTCCTCTGTACCTGTCAGCTTTGTGACTGCAGCCTTTTCAGGGTGCCCCCCACCCCCAGATACTGGCTTTCACCTGTCATTTCCTTCTAATGTATATGTATTCTGGAGTATGGTTTCTGCTCAGTTGTACTCTTTCACATGCTTTCCATCTACTCCCAGTCTTCCAGAGATTTGCTGAAATATCTTGTTTGCTAATGATTCTCTTCCCAGACTATTCTCTTTACTGATTGTGGGTTTATTTCCTTTTATATGTCCTTGCTGTCAATGAAAAGAGGTGAGATAAATGTGTGCTCAGTCTGTAGTCTTGAACTAGAAGCATCCCTCCTTTCAATTAGGGCATTCCATCTAAACTACTCTTGCTAAGGGCTCCAGTGGCCTCCCTGTTACTAAGTCCAGGGTACATTTTTCTGTCCTTATGTTTCCAGGTCTGACAGTGGTATTATGTACAATTAACCACTTTGTTTCCTTGATGCCATGTTGGTGTAATATTTTCCTTATCTTTCCGACTGCTCCATTTTAGTCTGCTTTGGTGGCTTTTCCCTCCTTTACCTGACCCTACATGTTGAGTTCCTCATATCTTGATACTGGTTTTTTTCTCCCTCTACTCTTCTCTCTGGATAATCTCACTCATTCTCATGGCTTCTCATACCTTCTAAATGTCAGTGACTTTCAGTTTGATATCTTAGCCCAGATGTCTCTCTTGATTTTTAAACCCATGTATCCATCTGCTTGGATGGATACACAGATGAATCCTAGGGCACCTTAGGTTCTTGATAAGCCCTCCTTCCCCTAAGTCTGTCCTCTTGCCTTCAGCATCTCAGTAAATGTGATCACCATCCACTCAAGATATGTGTCTTCTTGATCTATGTGTTTTTCTCACTCCCAATTTCTAGTTCATTGCTGTCAGTTCTTTGCCAAAATATTTCTCAAATTTATTTAGTTCTCATCATCTCTAATGCCAATACACCTTAGTCAAAGCTACTATCATCTTTCTTCTAGACTATTACAATTGCTTCCTGGATTTTCTGCTTCCATTTCTGCTATCCTCCAATTATCCACAGCATTTAAGAAATTTAAATCAAATCATTGCCAGACGTTCTCTAGGTTTTCATTGCTCTTAGATTAAATTACAAAATGTTTAACATGGTCTGAAAGGCTTGCCAGAAATGGCCACTGCACACCACTCTAATCTCCTGCTTTTCCAGTTCTCTCCTTGTTGCTATCCTACAGGTAGGCTGGCCTCATTTCTTTGCTCTTTCCTGTTTTTTGAGCCTTCACATATGTTGCTGTTTCTGCCTGTAATGTCCTTTGCTCTAGTTCCTATTACATATGTAATCAATGTAATCATTTAAAAATTTTACTTCCTCAGAGAGGCCTATCCTGGCTATCTGCAGTTTAAATTGGGTACTTATACCTGCTTCCTCATTCCCCAAGATTTCCAGATGTGAATTAATATATGTGTTACAATGTGAACTTGACAGATGGTTTTTCACAAGGGTACTGACAGATGCTTTAAGGAACATGGTAAGTCTCTGTACTTGATTACGAGGGGTGACATTGCTGGTGTGTTCTCTGCTGAAAATAGTTTAGGCGTTCAGAAGCCAAACACTTCTACTGAAATACTTTTCTAGCTACCATGGTGGGCTAATGAGATGAGTATAGTGTCAATCTATGGGAAAATAATACATGTTTGTTATTTTTAAATTCTTATCTATAGTATTGAGAAGGACTGTTCAAACTCGTCCTGCTCCACGACTTCCTCCAACGGTGGAAATAATTGAGAAGGAACAAAATTGGGAAGAGAAGACCTTACCTGTTGATACAGATATTCAGAATTCAAGTGAAGAGAATCGTCTCTTCACTCAGAGGTGGAGAGTCTCTCATATGGGAGAAGATTTGGAGAACAAAACTCAGGCTCCTTTTGTTAACCTCTCACAGCCCCTCTGCAATTCCCATTCCAACACTCAACAGTCAAGAAGCCCCACATTCTCAGAAGAGCTCCCAGTACTGGGAGATGGACAGCAGCTCAGAACAAATGAGGCATTAATACAAAGAAAGGACATAATGGCACGAATTGCTGATTTGACATTGCAGAATTCAGCTATGAAGGCACATACGAATAGTATTATTGAGCCCAGAGGAGAGCAAGGGGATGGATTCCGGGAGTTGAACAAACAAGAAAGTGCAAGTGACATGACTTCTGTGAGTACCATTTAAGGATTGATTAGGGACATACAGGAATTTAAATAGGAACTTTAGCTTGGGCTTCTTAAGAAACTTCTTTTCAGAAGTGATCCTAGAAAGCTTTGAGGCTAGATGGCTTATGCTTTGGCATGTCTTCAATACAATAGGTCCAGGTTATTTATCAGTCTGTTGTACATACAAGACAAGACAGCATAAAAGGAAAATTATATAAATGAAAATAGGACAAAGATAAAATGTGAAGGAAAGCTAAGATTAAGTTAGGATGAAGTTTTAAGTATCAAGTATAGAATTAATATTACTTGAATGTTTGCCACATAACCACATGTTAATTGAAAGTATTTTTATTCTTAAAATGGCTCATAAAAGAGTATTGGCCCTCAAATCATGAGTAGTTAATTTTTGAGGACATAGAATGGATTTTTGTATAGAAGTGAGGTGGTTTTTTGTTTTGTTTTGTTTTTTGTGTGTGTGTGTGTGTGTGTGTGTGTGTGTGTGTGTGTGTGTGTTTTGAGACGGAGTCTCGCTCTATTGCCCAAGCTGGAGAGCAATGGCACGATCTTGGCTCACTGCAACCTTCGCCTCCCAGGTTCAAGTGATTCTCCTGCCTCAGCCTCCTGAGTAGTTGGGATTATAGGCACACGCCACCACACCTGGCTAATTTTTGTATTTTTAGTAGAGACGGGGTTTCACCATGTTGGTCAGGCTAGTCTCGAACTCCTGACCTCATGATCTGCCTGCCTCAGTCTCCCAAAGTGCTGGGATTACAGGCATGAGCCACTGTGCCCAGCCTGTTTTGCTTTTTGGAGATGGAGTCTCACTCTGTCGCTCAGGCTGGAGTGCAGTGGCATGATCTCAGCTCCCTGCAACCTCCGCCTCCTGGATTCAAGTGATTCTCCTGCCTCAGCCTCCCAAGTAGCTGGGATTACAGGTGTGCACTACCACACCTGGTGAATTTTTGTATTTTTTGTAGAGATGGGGTTTCACCATGTTGGCCAGGCTGGTCTTGAACTCCTGACCACAAGTGATCTGTTTGCCTCGGCCTCCCAAAGTGCTGGACTCACAGGCATGAGCCACCCTGCACCTGGCCAGGAGTAACGTTGTAAAGGATTATTAAAGCCAGGCTTTAATATGCATATTAATCATCTGGGGATCTTGCTGAAATGTGGTTTCTGATTGAGTAGGTCTAGAGTAGGACCTGTGCATTTCTAATAAGTTCCCAAATGATGCCAGTGCTGCTGGTCTGAAGAGCACGCTTTGAGTAGCAAAGGTCTGCATATTATAGTGCAGGAGTTTTGTAAGTTAAATAAACTTTGTGGGCTAACCTGGTAACCTAAATCTTCATTTCGTTGTTTCTGGGTGAGATAGGAAGTCTGAATTCCAGCTAGAGAGGGTTTATAAAAGACCTCCAAATGCTGGTTCCAGTGACAGTAGACACTTTCTTTTACCCTTTCTAGAGCCAAAGCAGCTCCTGTCATGTTTCTGATAGGAGGAGCTGGATTCTGTCAGTGGGGATTAGAAGCTCCTGAGGTGACTGTGTTCATAAGGGCTTTAACAATGGTGGTTGGAGGGCTTTGGTGAGGAAGGTCTGGGTAAGGTGGGCCATAGAGTAAGGGCCTTCTCTGTCAGCACTGGCTCATGGGGAATAAGGACAATATGGGTATTGAATCATAGAAGTAGTAGACAGAAGGAACTGGCAGAAGAGGAGCCAGAAAGGAATATTGCTAGTGGAGGGCAGCCATTGGTAGTGGTGTATATAAGTAAATACCAACTGCCTTAATTTTGAGTCATTGGGAGGCGTTTATATGTTTGTAGTTTTGAAGATTATTCATAACAGGCAACTCTTGGTTTAAAAAAGACAGCAGAGTCTAATGTTTTGCTTGCCTCTTTTTCTAATTAGTATATAGATCAAGCTAGAAGGGACTATCTAATATTTCTGTCTTCACTACCCTCTTTTAATTGGAAACATAAAATGATCTTTAATTCATACTGATTTTCCTATTTATTTATTTATTACTAATAGACATAGGCTAAAAATCAGTGACTTTTATTAGAGATTGTTTTTTCCCAAAAAGAAATGAAATAACTAGGACTGAAACAATGACATAAGTAGGAATAATGAAATGATTAGGAATGACATAAGCACATTTGTGGGGGAATTTTCAAATTAAACTTACGCTATATTTTTGGGGTGGCTATTTTTTACCCTACCTCTCATATTTCTTTCCAATCACCAACTATTCTTGAATCAGATATCTTAGGCCAAAAGTGGCCTGGGGAGGCTGACATATGGTTAGAAGGAGTGAAAAGATTCCCAGAATCTTTGCCAAGTAGTGCATATTTGAAGATTGTAATTATAGAAACTTCTGTTTCAAAGATAGCAGATCCTCTTTTGTAATCTGTCAAACCCCAGATCTGTCTTCGAAGATGTGTGGCATTTACTTAGAGACCAGCTCACTGGGAGTAGGCTCTTTGCTCATGTGATCTTTTGTGCAGCTCTGCAGATCTAAGAGACACAGAAAAGCTTTTCCCAGAATATGTGCTTAGACAAAGGGACTGTAAATTCTATTGTGTGCTCACTATTCACATTTATATAGAATAAGGGCTGTGAATACTAACTTGCTGGCACTTAGTAAGTCAAAATTGTATGAGACCGAGGCGGGCGGATCATGAGGTCAGGAGATTGAGACCATCCTGGCTAACATAGTGAAACCCCATCTCTCCTAAAAATACAAAAAAAAAATTAGCCGGGTGTGGTGGTGGGCACCTGTAGTCCCAGCTACTCGGGAGATTGAGGCAGGAGAATGGCATGAACCCGGGAGGTGGAGGATGCAGTGAGCTGAAATCACGCCACTGCACTCCAGCCTGGGCGACAGAGCAAGACTCCATCTCAAAAAATAAAAATAAAAATAATAATAATAATAAAATAAAATAAATCGTGTGAGAGATTTTTCAGTATTCAATTTGTACTTTTTTTTCTCTCTCTCTCTCTCTCAAAGACTTTTCCAATAGCACAGTCTCTAGCACCAGGTAGCATGGAGGAACGGATTGCAGAATTGAATCGACAAAGTATGGAGGCTCGTGGAAAACTACTGCAGTTGATAGAGCAGCAGAAACTTGTTGGTTTGAATCTTTCTCCACCAATGTTACCTGTTCAGTTACCTCTCAGAGCATGGACTGGTTGGTCACAAATTCATGATTTAAAAACTAGAAATATGAAGGTTTTCACTTTTCTTGGTTTCGCAAGTTTATATTGAATCAAAAGAAATATCAGAGCATATATTTTGGTGCCTTCAATTTTACACAGAAAGAAACAGCCCTAACTCACAGGATAAGTGACAGAAATAGGATTAGAAGGCAGATCTCCTGATTCTTTCTATCCTATGATGCCTATAGTTAATCTTCAGTGTCTGAGTTCCTAAATTATCCTACATCTAAATGGGATTCATTATAGTGTACGGTTCACTTAGGTCATATGCTGCAACTAAGCATGAAATATCTGAATGTTAATTTAGAATTTCATCAGCAACAAATTACAACTTATTCTGTAAAACAGTTAAAGCATTTTCACTCATTAATTAAATTTTCTGTTACATTTAGGCATGTGAAAAGCTAGAGGGGATTCTGAATAATAAAATAGTAACTGAAAAAATTGTCATAGTATTCACATTAAAAAAGATACTGATGAAAGGAAGTATATATCAAGTTGTTTTTATCAGAAATTGCATTATTAAGGCCCTCAAGGGACAGAGCTACATGAAGAGTACAGAGAGATTGATTTTGGTCCAGTAAAAGAGAAGGCTGTAATTGTCAGGAATAGAAAAAGCTCCGTGTACTAGTAATTGATGTGTTCTCTGAGATGTTCAAACATTGGTGTTTGAGGGGGACTCAAATATGTCTTATTTCTGGTTGAAGTAGGTTACCTTTAAGGTATCTTCCAATAAGAGTTTTCCCCTCAGAAATTATTTCCTTTTTGAAATACAGACCCAGAAAGCAGACTCTTTTGGAAATTGCTGGAAAAAGATAGTAATGCATTTCCCCATGGCCCTCTCTCTTTGTTTATTCTAGGCTTCCTCAAATGACAGTTTTGTCTACTGTTCTTCATAGTTATGAAGCCTAAAGACAACTTCTGATTAGAATAAATAAATGAACTAACTATGTATGAACATGTTCTATGTGCGTGCCATGTGTGGGCTTGAATACTCTAGCATTTGAGTAGGGGAGCAGGCAACAAACAAATCAATATTTGGGATAATATCAGTTAGTGCTAAGTGCAAGGAAGAAAAATAAAGCAGATCAGCCTTAAGAATAATTTTGTGTTTAAATATACATCTTCCATTTCAGTATTTCTGTATGGTTAAAATATGCTTTTATTTATATTATATAATTTAGTCCTCAACACACCTTTAGAGTAGATAGGGCTAATATTATACCTATTTGACAAATAAGTAAACTGGGAGGCACAAAGAGGTTATGTGATTTATCAAGTTACAAAGCAAGTTGTGGATTTGCAACTGTGTTCTTTCCTGTCCAGTGATTTATTTCTAAAGTATTCTTTTTATAAGTAAAATTCTTACATTTATTAAAAAAAAAAAAAAACCTCTGTGGACTATAATGATAAAAGTAAAAATAAACCATATGCCATGAAAAACCTCTTTTGTTTTCTAGGTAACTGAGGAATGTTTTGTAAAATTAAATAGGGTTTTATTACCTCGTAAAGCTAGGAAGTCACACAAAGCGAGGAGCCTCTGTGAAACTGCCTATGATGAACATAAAGTCTTTCATTAGTAAATACTTAGTAAATATATGCTGATTGATAACCTACTTCTGAAATATGGAAAATATTCATAATTATACTTGCTATTGGCCATATGGAGCTCTTCAGCCAACTTTCCTCTCCTATTTCAATGTCTTCAGTAATAGTCATAATGTAATTGATTTAAAAGATTTAAAGTTTTGCTGAATGACTTCAGAAATTTTCTCTTTCCTTTTTTTGGGGAAAACTTTAGGTAAGCTCTCTTGGACAAAGATCTCAAGTTCTTTAGGGCTAGCTCTTAATTTCTGTTTTTCACCTCCAGAGCTGACATGATGCCACTTGTCCAAAGATTCTGGCTCTCTATGAACTGGCATGCTACTGAATTAACACTAGTAACTAAAGTTTCTTATCTCACAGTTCAGTAAAAAAAAAAAAAAAAAAAAAAAATCAAGTGTATCTTGGGCTAAGATTAAAAAATACGGAAAGAACCACTAAATTTGTAATGTGCAATTTTCAGTAAGATAGAAATCGAGTGAAATTTTTATTTCATTGAAAGGTAATGAAACTAATACTTATTTTTATATTTTAGAAGGAGCAAAGAGAACAATTGAGGTATCTATTCCAGGAGCAGAAGCCTCAGAAAGCTCAAAATGTAGTACTGTCTCTCCTGTCAGTGGGATAAATACAAGAAGGTAAGTTGCAGCGTGAATATTTACTTTAAAAAAAAAAAGGAAAAAAGAATTTGGTATGTATTTTATTCTCTTTATGAAAAAAGGAAGTGTACAATATCTGACTTAGGTTGAGACGGGCTCATGCAAAGAGAGTAAAATAATTGGAAAAGAGAATTTTGAGGGGAAAGGGAGTGAGGAATAAACTTTAAGTTGAAAGGCATGGGTTTGCTACTGAAAACAAAAATGAGATAACACATATGTAGAGTATTTATGGGTTACAAAATTAGGAGGTGATGTATGACAGGACAGCTGAATTGACCAATAGTATTTTCCTCCTTCACAGTAAATGAAACTGAAGCTCTCAGAGCTAATGGGGTGATTTGTCTAGATGGGTCATATGATTGGTAAATAGTGACACTAAGGACATACCTAGCCTTTCTCTCTCTACTCTGCATCCTTACTATTGTACTGTGCCGTTCCAGGTCTTGTTACTCTTCTACTACCTGGACCTTCTTCCCCATCCCTGCACATTCATTATTGAAAACTTATCCATATAATATTGTAATGGCAGATACATGTCATTATACATTTGTGAAAACCCATAGAATGTATAACACAGAGAGTGAACCCTGATGTAAAATATGGACTTCAGTCAATTATAACATATAAATATTAGATCATCCATTGTAATAGATTTGTCACACTAATGCAAGATCTTAATAATAGGGGAAACTGTGTGTGTGTTGGAGGTGGGGGTTAAGGGGTATATGGGAACTCTGTACTTTCCACTCATCTTTCCAAAAACCTAAAACAGCTCTAAAAAGTAAATTGTATTTGTATTAGTCCGTTTTCATGTTGCTGATAAAAACATAACTGAGATTGGGAAGAAAAAGAGGTTTAATTGGACTTACAGTTTCACATGGCTGGAGAGGCTTCAAAATCATGGTGGGAGGCGAAGGACACTTCTAACATGGTGGCAGCAAGAGAAAATGAGGAAGAAGCAAAAGCAGAAACCCCCGATAAACCCATCAGATCTCATGAGACTTATTTACTATCATGAGAATAGCATGGGAAAGATCAGCCCCCATGATTCAGTTACCTCCCCATGAGTCCCTCCCACAACACAGGGGAATTCTGGGAGATACAATTCAAGTTGAGATTTTGGTGGGGACACAGCCAAAGCCTATCACTATTAATGAACAAATAAGGACTTACAGGTTGGTGAAAATAAGTTACAAATAATTTACCTCATTTGGACCTAAGTCAGCCATTTGTTTTCAAGCTCTTGCCAATATTGAGAATTGTCAGTTGTTTGCATAGTCTTTTAAGGTTAATAATGATAGCTCACTATCTTACTCTGTTTTATTTTTCATAAATAGATCTTCCGGGGCTACTAGTAATTCTTGTTCTCCACTAAATGCCACCTCAGGAAGTGGGAGATTCACACCTCTTAATCCAAGAGCAAAGGTACATGTTAAAATGTAATTGTGAAATGTATATAGGGGTGAGGGTAGAAGGTGGCTGATTTAGTGATTTCCATTCTTAACTATCATTCCTGTTATCCTAAAGCTGATATGGTATTCTTAACAGAAAAGAGATACTAATTTACCTTCATCAGGAAAAACAAGCCATATACTTCTTCTGTTTTCTAGGGTAACTAAGGAATAAGGTAAAATTCAGTAGGATATTCAGCAGTCCTTAAAGGCTGGAAATTACTGGTTTCAGGTAGAGCTTCCCAAATATTATGGCAGGACACACAGGTGTGCCTTGAATGGGTTGTAGATCTACTAAGCTATTGGTTCCCCCAGTCCTTGTCCCTGGGTAGGGTCTGGGACAGCCAGAGCAGTGGGTCCAGTCACTTTTCCTCTCACTTTATCCCTGTGTGCCATATCTGACTGTGCCATTGGTTAGATAGGTTATGGTCCCAGGGAAAAATAAATGTCTTAATGTGCTCTTCATGTATTTTGTTGTGCCATAGGTATGTATAGAAGCTAAGTATTTCACAGTATATTCAAAATTTTTGCAGAAGGCTTTTTTTCTGTGGTACTAGTACAGTAAAATATAGTTCCTTTGAGTGGTTATGGTAAATTGTGAGGATATCTTTAAAATTATAAGAATTAATTTTGTAGACTTGAGCCAACAACTGTCTGACATTGGGAAAATCTTTGCATTTCTTATTACTGAGTTCAGTAATTAGATCAAAGAGTGGGTGCTTATAGCCCAAATTAAATGATAGGGGAAAGATATTAAATGATAGGGGAATGATAGATACCCGAATTGTCCAATTCTGGGAGATTTGTTCTTTGCTACTTCTTATATTCTACAAAAGCTTTAAAGTAAGGTATTTTATATAAATTATTCTTAGTTCCTGGAATTCAGTAACATTTAATTTACTAAGAACAAATAACTGCCTTTTTATCATTTTAAAAATTTATGCCTATGATATCTATAAAACACTGGACTTAAAAAAATTATGAGTCCTAAATCAGTAAGAGGATCTGTTGACCAAGTAATCAGTTATTTGATAGTATCTCTATTAGAGAATAAACATTGCCAATAGCAATTTAATTTCCAGTACCATTCAATGGCACAGGATAACTTTGTTTTATGCACTTGGTCTAAATGATCTGTAAATCTTGAGTAGTCTCATGTTTCTGATTACCATCTAAATTTTCTGTGTGTCTTTGTTCAACAGATTGAGAAACAGAATGAAGAAGGCTGGTTTGCTCTTTCTACCCATGTATCATAAGTGAAGTCAAGTCTCACTGAGTTTGTTCTTAATAATTTATTACTCCCCTTTCCCTGCTCTGACTTTTAAGTTTTTATACCCTTCTTTCAGATAAAACCTACAAAGATCTTGTGAATTAGTACTAATGAAACAGAGAAATAAAGCAATTATTTTTTGATTTTCTCAAATAAGTTTTCAACAACCAACTGACCTACAGCTCCCTGTGAATGAAATTTTGACTGTAGAGAAGTTAAAGCTTTGTATTTTAATACTTTCTTAAATATTTTAAGGGTCTTTTTAAATACATTTTTACCTTTATCATCTTTATTCAGGGTTTTTTGAGGTTTAGTGTATCTTAGTTGATCCATTTATTTTTTTATTTTCCTGAAGAACTAATTTGCTTTGCATGTAACTTACAATAAAATTCCTCTGTGTGATTAGAGTCTGGCTTTCAGGAAAATGTAACACCTGCTTTTCTTTCTTTTTTCTTGGGAAGTCATTGCTGTTCATCACTTTTTCCATCAAGTGAAATATACAGCCTTAAAAAAATAGGCCTGGGAGTGTTTGTTTATATTTGCTTAAGCAGGTAAGAGTGGTTGCATTTATTATAAAATCTTATGTAGTTTTTAAACTGTGAAAATGTCATCAATAATGGTAATGCAAATCAAATAAAAAATGATTCTAGAGCTCAAATACCTAAATGTGGTAACATTGATTTATTGGTATATTTAATGTTTCAAACAATTAAATAGAAAAAGTTGCAATCAATTTTCCCAGCCCTGAATTTAAGCAGATCTTTCAGGGTAGATTTCTCTTTTTTTTTTCCTTTCCTTTTCTTTTCTTTTTTTCTCTTTCTTTCTTTCTTTTTATTTTTTTTTGAGGCAAAGTCAAGCTTTATTGCTCAGGCTGGAGTGCAGTTGTGTAATCTGGTTCACTGCAACCTCAGTCTCCCAGGTTCAAGCAATCCTCTTGCCTCAGCCTCCTGAGTAGCTAGGATTATAGGTAGACACCACCACGCCCAGCTAATTTGTGTATTTTCAGTAGAGACGGGGTTTCACCATGTTGGCCAGGCTGGTCTTGAACTCCTGACCTCAAATGATCCACCTGCCTTGGGTTCCCAGAGTGCTGGGATTACAGGTATGAGCCACTGCACCTGGCTTAGGATAGATTTTTCCAGGATACCCATTTGGTTCTAAGATGTTGATTTCTATTTTAAACTTGTTTTTTGAATGATCTCTGCTCCTTGGCTCTATGATAGGAATTCTCAACCTGAGTGAGCAATTCAAACTGAGATTACTTGTGTTTAGACTCATATTTTGGATAACATATGACTTCTCCCGTATGCCCCAGAAAGCTGCTAATAACTTGCTCAACCTGAAATTTACAGTTTTCCAAATTACAGGTTGGCAGAGATACTGGATTGATAACATCCACAGTTATGATATAATCATTCTTATGCTGTAAACAAAATGATTTTGGTTAGCAGAATTTGATAACTGTTAACTACCTACTAGGCACTATTGTAGCCACTTTATGTGCTTCATGACATCTTATGAGATAGGTACTATTATCCTCATTTTGCAGATGAAGAAACTGAGGTACAAGGAGGTATTTTCTGAAGGTCACACAACTAGGGAGTGGTGGCACTAGAATGGGAACATAGGCAGTCTTTCTCCAAAGCCTATGTTGTGCTGCCTCTTGATGGAGAGTAAACCTGTTTTATAGTGTGTGTAGTATGGAAGCAGCATAATAATAAGAATAGCTGTTCCTTATTGAGCCATTACTGTGGCAGACACTGTACTATAAGCTGCAATATCACCATTATCTCATTTGAATCTCATAGTAGCCCTGTGAATTAGAGGTATGTAAATGCTTCCTCCTCTCCCAGCACCTTTACAGATGAGGAAACTGAGCCCTAGAGGTGAAGCAAGTTGTCTAATGACAGAGTGCTTGTAAGAGGTAAAGCCAAGACTTGAAGCTCTTTCTTGCAGTTATTGGATTTCTCCTAATTTATGGGAACTAATACAGTACAGTAGCTAAGGATGCAAGTATTGAAACCAGAAATCTTGCCTCAAATGCAATTTCTGCCACTTGAGCTGTGTACTTTGGACAGATTAATCTCATCTTTCCCATTTGAAAGTCAGACATAATGTCTTCCCTAGAGGCTGTAAGGATTAAGTGAGGCAAGTGTATGTAAATGGACTGAGCTCAGAGCTTGGCTCACAACACTCAGTAATGATCACTGCCCAATATTTTTTGTGTATAAATAAATAAATACACTATTTTCCCCATGTTTCCATTTTTTAAAACATTGTATAGTGAATTTGTCGTATCTTTCTCAGATTAACAATTGCACACAGTGCTTGAAATGTAGAGGTATTTCACCTGAAAAGATATCTAGAGGTTGAAGGAAAACATGCTGGGCATATGATTTGAAAATATAACTAACATGCTATTTAAAAATAAGTTTACCCTATGTTTTCTATCTTTTCTGCACCTAGATATATCATTTAATAAGTAATAGCAAGGATAATCGTCTATTTTTTTAAGCCCTGGAAAACCTTGATTGAAGAGGACATGTCAGTATTGCAAATAAATGCATGGTATTTGTGTAACATTGTGGAAACTAATAAACACAAATTGTACTATAGCATTTTTTCTTGCCAATTTTATTGACAAATAATTTATATACAATAAACGACATCCATTTAAAGAGAACAGTTTATTGGCTTTTGGCAGTTGTATATACTCATGAAATTACCACCACAATTAAGACACAGCATTTCTGTCATTTCTAAGATTCCTTGTGTCTCTTTCCAATGCATCTCACTAAGTCCTAGGCAACCACTTTGTCCAAGTCTCTAGACTATCTTGGATGTGGAATGACTTTGTGTATGTTTAACTTTTGAAGAAACCTCTCAAATAGTTTTCCAAAGTGGTTATGCCATTTTACATTCCCAACAGCAGTGTATGTGAGTTCCAGTTGCTCCGTATCCTTCTGCATTTGGTGTTGGCAGTCTTTGAAGTTTTACCCCTTCACGTGGATGTGGAGTTACGTGTATTGTGGTTTGTATTTCCCTTATGACTACTGTTAAGCATCTTTCCATGTGTTTACTGGCCATACATATATCTGATTTGGTGAAGCATTCAAATCCTTTGCCCATTTAAGAAATTGGGTGGGTTTTTCTTATTGAATTATAAGAGTTCTTTATACATTCTGTATACAAACTCCTTTGTCACATATTGGAATGACGGTTTTAAAATAGTATTTGGTAAGTAATAACGTTAGGCTAGGTACTTTACAAAGCCGTATGACCACAGTACTACAGAGAGGTTGAACAAACTGCTAAACCTAGAAATCTGTCAGGGGAGGCCTCTACTTTTTTGCCCAGAGCGCTGCGACCAAGAAACGCACAACATAAAACCTTATTTACTCTTAAAAGCCAACAGAAATGATATAGCTTTAAAAATAACAAAAATCCCACCATGTATCTTTGTTGTTGATGTTGCCGGCAAGCTGCCTAATATCTCCCAGGACCCCTCTTAAAATCGAAGTTAAAACCTCAACATAGGAACGCCGCGATCAGGGCTCCGTTGGTCCATTTTAGAATATCGGGCAGGTATCTTCGACGGTATTCATGTCATTTAATTATCTACATGACGTCCTTTAGGGGATAATAAACTCGTCGGGCTTTTCTGTTTGGCTTTGAACCAGTGTCATGAGACGGAAAAGGCCCGACCAGAGGGCGGACAGGTACCCAGTTCCCAGCGTCACCACTGCTCGATGTCCCGGAAACCTGGACGCCGGCCGCGCATGCGCCCCACGGCCCGCCCTGGTTCCGCCTCCCTGGAAGAGGGGTGGCGTTGCCTTGGTAACCGGAGTAAACAGAGGCCTCCGGCAGAAGCTGTGAAGAAAGGAGCCGCGGCGGTCAGTACCTTCGGTGAGTTTGGACCTCAGCAGCTGGCAATTTCCACACCCTCCTCCTTAAATCTGTTTGTGGCTCAGAGGGCAGCGAACCCCACTTGGGCTTCTCTCAGGCTGGACCAGTGTTCCCCAGGCTGTGCTGAAACACAGCTTTTGTCCTCCCTGCGGTAGCTCAGCAAACTTTTTGAAGCCTCGAGTATTCTCAGGCTCGGAGCTAGACACTGTGTGCACGGTTCCTGCCTGCGAGACCCTTTCAGTCTGATCGGGCAGAAGCCAGCCAGGCAGCAGGAGCACGGCTTAGACCCGAAGTCAGAGCAGCAGCGAGTCTGCTGGGAAAGTGCTGGGACTCCCCGCTCCAGCGAGGCACCCACCCTGCGCTCAGCTGGGTGCGATGCTTGGCACGCTGGGCTCTCTGCACTCCGGCTTCCTCATCTCCAGAAAGAAAGGTGATAATGTGACCTCATGGAGTTCTTATTATTATTATTAAATAGGATAATACAAGTAAAGTGCTTAGCACATACGTGGCACATAGTAGGTGCACATAAATATTTGTTGTATAATAGGTAAAGACAGTCGCATACATGTGTGCTGCTCAGTGTGTCCAATCAATCATGAGTTGCTAAGGATGCGTGCTGATGAAAACCTTGGAGAGGAGAAGGAGCTAAGGAGGCTAGGTAGAGACTGACTGTAGCTGGGCTGCAATAAGCTACAGACCCTCTGACAATGGACCTTTACGCCAGACCGACGAATCTGAGCTCTTATTTGATGGCAGTGATGAGCCATTAGAAGTTTTAAGCAAGAGTGGCACATTAAAAGCTGTGTTTTAGAAATACAAGCGATAGTGTAGAAAATGGATTACAGAAGGGAAGACGAAGTATGACGGTACAGTAATGATAGCGGTGAGACACAATGAGAACTGGAACTACAGAGGGACAGCAGGGACAGTAGGAATGAAGGGAGAGGAGGAATTCAAAAGGCTTAATCACTGGACAGTTAGTAACAGGACTTGGAAATCATTTACATGAATTGGGTGAGAGGAACGGATTCAGAGTAAATGCACTGCTTTCTCATCTGTAAAATAATGACAATAATAATAATGGATAGCAAGACTTTGTCTCAAAAATAGTAATAATAGGCTGTGTGCCATGGCTCACGTCTGTAATCCCAGCACTTTGGGAGGTGGAGGTGGGTAGATCACCTGAGGTCAGGAGTTTGAGACCAGTCTGGCCAACATAGGGAAACCCGTCTACTAAAAATACAAAAATTAGCCGGGCGATGTGGTGTGCGCCTGTAATCCCAGCTACTCGGGAGTCTGAGGCACGAGAATCGCTTGAACCCGGGAGGTGGAGGTTACAGTCAGCTGAGATCACACCACTGCACTCCAGCCTGGGTGACAGAGCGAGACTCCATGTCAATAAATAAATAAATAAAATAATAATGGTACCTACCTCATAGGGTCGTTTTGAGAATTATACAATAATATGTGTAGAATTTCTTAGAACTGTGCTTGACACATAGTAAACAGTAAAAAAGACAAACTATTACTTTTTTTCTCCACAGCTGTATTTCACATTGCAAAGTAAAAACTGAGAGCCTGTTTTATACATCAGTCACTGTGAACTTTAAATTACCACCTCTGGCACACTGCTGGGATTGAGTGAGCTTGTGAGCACGAGGACCACAACCTGGACTCTGGTGAATGAATCAGAGTAATGCCACCTTAGAGAGCACTCTGTCTGGCGTCCAGCCAACCTTCTAGCAACACACTACTCTGCATCAATGTGTACTATTATTTTCCCTTTTTCTTTATACTTCCTTAGGGTTGACCCTGTCAACCTAAATAACATACAGAGGGAGGCTTTCTAAAAGAAGATAATGTTTATTCAGGAGTAAGGTATTGCAATGGGATATGTGTGCCATGGTAAACTATATGTGTATTCAGGGAGGTAAAGGAAAACAAAGGTTTTTAAAGGAAAAATGAAAAAGATTACATAATTATTTTGAGATAGTCATCGTTGGCTACAAAGGTCAACAATAAGTGTGATGCTAGTCTGAGGTTGGACAGGTAATTGTTGAACAAATATCCTTGTAGAAGTATTTTTTTTATGTGTAAGGTTGTGATGGCTTTGTGCAAGGCTGTGGTCTTTGCAGTCTTTTGGGATAGTTATCCAGCATAAAAGTGTGAGAAACCATTCTTCATAGCCTTCCCCAGCTCTATTTGTCGGGTTCTTTCTTAACACTGGTGACTCCATTGTAATTCTGACAACTTTCACAACTCAAAACTGTACAGTCTATCTAAAGAGTTAGTTAAAAGAATTGGCCGTAGGCTGGACCAATAAGCCTGGATCTAATGAAAGGGAATTTATGCTAGTCCTGAAAATAGACTCACAAACCTAGCTAGTTTACTGATAGAAGGTAGAACATGGTCTAGAACCCAAACTTAGACTGCCTTAAAGGAATACAATGAATGTCCCCAATAGGTGAATTGGTAGTTCCTCTCTTGTGGAGAGTGTCCAGATCCTATGAAGAGCATATAAAATTAGGAGGGACATATGATGCATTGGGAATTAACTTCTTGAGCTATCAGGGTAGTAAAGTTGGAACATGTCATTGAGGAATAATTGAAATAATTGGGATACTTTCTCTGGGAAAAGAGAAGATCTGCAGAGAAATGAGAGCCAACTACAATTATTTGAATGGTTGAAGTACACAGAAAAACTTGTTCTGTGTGTTCTCAGAAGAAAAAACAAGGGTCAAATGGATCCAAGTTGCAGGGAGGCAGATTTCAGCTTAATATAAAATGTGCCAAGAACTAGAGCTGAGCATTAACAGAATGTTCTCACCCTCTTACCCGAAATATTTAAATTGAAGCTGACTATCTTGTTCTTTCATTTATTCAGAAATATATTAATAAATTCATTCCTGCAACCATTTTACATATTGACTGCCATGTATCATTGTTAGAGCTTTCCTGTGTTGACTGAGAACAACCTTATCCAGTAGGTGCTGCATTTTAAAGATGGAAATACTGAGGCACACAGCAATTAAATACTGGGTTAGCACCTCATAGCCAGGAAGAAGATGAGCCAAGATTTAAACTTAGTCAGACTGACTCTGTAGCCAGTATTCTCAGCCCTGGCCAACACTGGTTTTCTGACAGTGCTGGGGTGGATGTTGAGGATGTGTGACCTGCATGGGGTAGCAAGTTAAACTAAAGTCCTCTTTCAACTCTGAAGATTCCATGATTTTATTTATTGAACCCTACCTGTGTCAAAGAGATTATCTAGGAGTATAGTAAAAACAACTGCCATTTCTGAGTGCGTAGTAGGTGTTTTATATAAACTCATGATTCCTAACCAGTTCTTATGCCTGATTGTGTGAAAGAATTATCTGGAGAGTGAGACCCTGTTAATAGTACATTTTTAAGCTTTCCAAGTGATTCTAAAGTGCAGTCAAAGTTGAGAACTCTGTATATGAAAAATCTCGTTTAACTCTACCAAATAACCCTATCACCCCCATTTTACATATTAAAGAATCAAGAGGTTAAGGAACTTGTTTCTTGGGCAAGCAGGGATGTGAACCCAAGTCTCTCTGGCTCCAAAGTCTCCACAGGTTACAATGTAGCTTCCCAATCCTTTTGTTATTAAACCAAAACAAACAACCTCCCCAAAACAAAAGTACCTTATTCCACCCTACCAGTTATACTGATAATCTCCAGGAGAACAGGAGTCTCTCCCACCTGACCCGCTCCACTGCTTTTTACAGGTTCTTCAGTTACCTTTTATGACCCAGGAAAGCTAGGAATAGATCCTAGTATTCATTGTCCGGTATTGCTACATCAGAACACTGGGCAAATTCCTTGGGTTCCAGTATTTTCTTCCACATTGTACACAACCTGACATTAACTGGGTTTGTGATGTGAAAGTTTATTACATGGTAATATTAGCCATTTGAGGAATATATTGTTTAAGATAGCACAGAATAAAGTGTGGTGCTTTTGTCTTGACACCAACTTACCTTTTGTTGTAGTCCAACTCTTTTGTTTTCAGAGTGCTTTAGTTACCATAATTGTTTTTTACCCACCTTATGATTATGTTATGAATAAATTATGGGCTCTTTTTATTAGAATCTATATCCAGTTAACATTGTTATAGTGTTAAAAATAAATGTATTCAGAAAAAAGAAGACTGAAAAGTAGAAAGTTATCTCACTAAGTCATGAGGCTTATAATAGCAGGAAAGAAAATCATAAGATTCAAATCACTAGGAGGAACTCGACCCATTATTCCTGGCTTTAAAGGGTACCATAAGTCAAGGAATGCGAGTGGCCTCTGGAACTTAGAAAGACTCTTGGGCAACAGCCAGCAAGAAAGCAGGGATCACTGTTCCACAGCCACATGGGGCTGAATTCTGCCAGCAGCTTGAATGAGCCCGGAAGTAGATTCTTCCTCAGAGCCTCTGAAAGTGAAGGCAGCCAACACCTTAACAACCTCTTGAAACTCTAAGCAGAGAGCTAAGTGAGTCACACTTGGCCTGGACTTTTGACCCACAAAGCGGTGAAATAATAAGTGGATGTTATTTAAGCTGCTAAATGTCTGATAATTTATATGGCAGCAAGGGAAAACTAAAACAGTACCTACTTACAGAATAAAGTGCTATTGAAACTCACAGACCAAAAATTTTCATTTAGTTATCAATTGATTAGCAGCAGTAGAATATCAGTTCAATTTTGTTGGAAAACCCAGGGAACTGCCTTGCCTTCACTTATTTGAGACCTGTGTCATGGGAACTTAGGGAGTACTTTAGTTTCTTTCCAATACTTTAAATGTTGATTTTTATCAAATAAATCATTAGTGATCAGTCACTTCAGTCACGACTATCAAACCATCCTTGTTTTGGTCAACCTCTGATGGATCTGAATCAGTGATTTAGAAGATAAGTTTATTCTGAAACTATTTTGAAAGAGAATTGTTAATTTCTTCATCTTGAATTATACATTGAGGTCAGGGATTGTATATTGCTCACCTTTGTATCCTCTGCAGTGCCTAGCATAATAATATGCTCAATAGTTTTAAGAATTAAATTGACTTAAATTATGAAAGTGAGGGAGGAAATAGAATTTAGGTGTGTGTGTATCTATCTAAACAATTTTACCCACAGTATATGGTCATTTATAACCAAGCTCTGTAATAATTGAATTGGCTGCATAATTCTTTTTTTTTTTTTTTTTTAAAACCAGTTACTCACTATAGAGTAATGTAGAAAGTAAGCCTGTGTGTCTAAAACTGGAAGGAATAGAAAATGTACTGAATGACAGAATGTGAATTTTAAAAGATTTTGCTACTTAAAGGATTTTATGGTTTGATTCCTAACCCCACCCCCTCCATAAACCCCAAAAGGTATATATTCTACAGTTAGGTGGAAGGAAAGAGGAAGGAAGGGAAGGAGAAAAGGAAGAAAGGATGGAGAGAGAGAGGAAGGAAGATTCACAACTAAAAAAGAAAGGAAAGGAAAGGAAAATGCACACACACACGTACATACACTTTTTAAAAAGTAAAACATTATTTTTGTAACCCAGAAGAATGCCTCCAAAGTACAAAATACAAAATGTAATAACATGAGTATCATGTTAGACCATATCTTTTTTTTATTTTTTATTTTTTTATTTTAGAAGCAGAGTCTTGCTCTGTCACTCAGACTGGAGAATAGTGGTGCGATCCTAGCTCACTGCAGCCTCAAACTCCTGGGCTCAAGTGATCCTCCTGCCTCAGCCTCCTGAGTAGCTGGGACTGCAGGCATACCTCACTATGCCTGGCCATTTTAATTTTTTTTTTAGAGACAGTTTGGCTGTGTCCCCACCCAAATCCCATCATAATTACAGTTCCCATAATCCCCATGTGTCATGGGAGGGACCCGGTGGGAGATAACTGAATCATGGGGGCAGTTACCTCATCCTGTTCCTGTGATAGGGAGTTCTCACAAAATCTGATGGTTTTATAAGGGGTTTTCTTCCCCTTTGCTCTGTACTTCTCCTTGCTGCTGCCATGTGAAGAAAAGAGGTGTTTGCTTCCCCTTCTGCTGTAATTGTAAGTGTCCTGAGGCCTCCTTAGCCATGCTGAACTGTGAGTCAATTACACCTCTTTCCTTTATAAATTACCTGTTCTCAGGTATGCCTTTATTAGCAGTGTGAGAACAAATTAATACAGACAGGGTCTTGCTATGTTTCTCACATTGGTCTCAAACTCCTGGTTTCAAGCAGTCCTCCTGCCTCAGCCTGTCAAACTCCCAGGATTATAGGCATGAGCCACTGAGCCCGGTCTGTATCTTTCTTGATGATAGTTTATAATAGAAATGTTTAGACAATGTACTGTTGTCCCCCATATCAAAAGAAGGCATCATTATGATATCACTGCAGGAAAACATAGAATGAACCCTAGTGCCCATCTGAAGGGAGACAGTCATCATACTACACTCTCCTTTGTCCTTTGATCATGTAGTGTACCATATCTGCTTTAGGCATACCAGTCTATCTTCAGAGACCAGGAAGATATAACAGTGTGGCAGTTTAAATAACCCTCATAGCAGGCTTGTAAAAAGTTTTGTCTTCATTCCCATTACAGTTGGAGAATTCATGTAAAGTTTAGTTAGCTAGTTATATGTCAGTACTGGGATTCAGACCCTAATCTAACTATAAATCTGATCCAAATAGAACTGGTGTTCCATTCTGCTTGCCAGGCATATCATAGAAGAATGTTGAGGAAACATGGGGTGTTTAGTATAGAGAAGTGAAGACTTATAAGGAAGGTGTTTTCAAATATATGAAAAGCTGCAATATAGACAGAGGGCAGAGAAAACCTGTTGTGTCACTCCCCTTTTTAAAACCCTTTAATGGTTTTCAGTTGTCAAGGAAATAAGGTATAAACTTCTTAGCAAAGCTTAGAGACAACTTTATGATATGGTACCCACCTCCTCTTCAGTATCCATTTTACTCTCCCACTCTAGCCAATAGACTGCTTGCAGCCCTTTAAAGATGCAGCCCTCTTTGATGTGCCTAACATATCTTTCACATTCTATGCCTGGCCAACTCCTGACCGTCATCCATGTCTCAAACACCTCTTCTCTAACCCCCCATCATGTTTTAGGATTCTTGCTATACATGCCCACAGTACATTCTATTTTCCTTTTAGTAGCACTCATTATTGTAATTGCTTGTTTAATATCTATCTTTCTAAACGAGCTCCAGAAAGTTAGGGCCCATATTTCTCTTCTCCAGTTTTGTAATTTAGCACCCAACATAAGACTTGATACGCTGCAGGTATGCTCGAAAAATATTTTAAAAACTGAAGTTGATTAGTAACTCCAAGAGAATTTGAAAATAGAGAAAGAGGGAGGGATGGACCAAAGGTAGGATGGCAGGTTAATTTTAGTGGTGAAGCATTTGGGGAAAAGATGAACTTTGGTAGTATGTTTCACTGTGGACCTCTGGAAAACCAAAGTGCACCACAATGACAGTTCACCCAGAGAAAGAGAATCTGTGATTTTAATTAGCGTCTTGCAGAGGTCAGAGGTCTCTGATGGTAGTTGCACACTCCTGCTGGTGGGTCATCCTGGATCCTGTGCAAACAAAGGATTATTGACACACATGGTGTTTGATGCTTATGAAATTTGTTAGGGGGAAATCTGTTAGTTTCTATTTTACAGCATTATCCATATCTCATCCCAATTTTGTACTTACAGAGGAAATGAAGGAACCAGATGATCAGGATACTGATGAGGAGAAATCAGTTACATCAAAGAGTGATGGGAAGAAGTCTTTGAGGTCTTCTAAATCAGAATCAAGATGTAAGTAAAGATAATATGTATACTTTTAAAAGTATTAAATTTAGGTAAACATTTAAATAATCAATTTTTATAGTAGAATAGAAAGAGCAGGATGTTATAAAATAGATCTCTTTTTTTTTTTTAAGACGGAGTTTCATTGTTGTTGCCCAGGCTGGAGTGCAATGGAACGATCTTGGCTTACTGTAACCTCCGCCTCCTGGGTTCAAGTGATTCTCCTGCCTCAGCCTCCTGAGTAGCTGGGATTATAGGCGCCTGCCACCACACCCGGCTAATTTTTATATTTTTAGTAGTGATGGGGTTTCATCATATTGGTCAGGCTGGTCTCAAACTCCTGACCTCAGGTGATCCCCTCCCAAAGTGTTGGGATTACAGGCGTAAGCTACCGTGCTAGGCCAAAACAGATCTCTTATACTCCCTGTTCCCAGAAAGCTGTAGGAAGGTGGGATCCGTAAAAATCATGGAGTTAGCAAAGAAAAAAGACTACTTATGGTACAGGAAATAGGAGATTCAAAATAGAAATAAGGCAAAGGTAATACCTAGGATGACACCTGGGCAGCCATGCAGAGAACAATTATACTGAAGCAAGGAAAGGAGAATTTTCACCTCTCAGAAAGTTAAAAATGTTAAATAATAGATTATCTGATAGATGCATGTAGAAAATTGAATTGAGTGGAATTTATAGAACTATGGCAAGATATGGGAAGATTTATCAGGAGATTCCAGAAAGTTAAAAAGTGAAAAAAAGTGAGGTATTAGCTTTAGAAAAGTGAGTTGTTCAAGAAGGGAATAAAATAATACATTCTTAACTCGGGAATGAGTGTTATTAAGGCAGTATACTAAAAACAGTAAGCATAGACTTCACTATGTTTTGTTGCACTTTAATTATATTGCAAGGGCGGAGAGATAGCAAGTGGTGGTAGAGATTTAACATTCTTCATCTTCCCATAATAAACACTGTCTAAAAGTGGCTAGAGAGAGCAGTACATCCATATTATTTAGATATATGGAGGTAAATATCAGAAGAAAAAAGATTAAAAGCTAAAAGTGGGCCGGGCATGGTGGTGGGCGCCTATAGTCCCAGCTACTCTGGAGGCTGAGACAGGAGAATGGTGTGAACCCAGGAGGCGGAGCTTGCAGTGCGCCGAGATCGCGCCCCTGCACTCCAGCCTGGCGACACAGCAAGACTGTGTCTCAAAAAAAAAAAAAAAAAAAAAAAAAAAAAGCTAAAAGCGATTCTTCTGGAGAGAGAAGGCTGTTAAGCAAAGAAAAGTCGAGTATTTTAAAAGACAAGTCTTTTAGCATTACTTGACTTTTTAAGTTATGGGCATATATTTTAACAAAAATAAAAATAATTTTCTAAAAGTCAAAAAAATGGGCAAAATATAAATAGTGCATATCTGGGTTTATAGAACAGAAATGGTTTACTTGTTCGACTCCTTTACAAAAGCTCAAAGTTCCTTAAAAGCAGTCTGTGTTTTACCTGTTTATCACAGCTCCTGGCACACAGGTTGATAATAACCTATACACATGTCTCGTCTACCCCGAGTTCTCCTGTGAGGAGAGCTACTAAGTCTTATATGGACTTTTCTGATACAATGTAGCAGAAAGAGACCTGGACTTTGGTTTTGAGTCCTGTATCTACCATTTAGAGATGCTTGACCTTGGAAAAATTACTACATCTTTTTGAGCTTCAGTTTTCTCACCCATTAAAACAATTATGTGTCACTTGGGAATTAAATTGGATAACATGTGGAAGGACTTCATAGACTGCAATGGAAGAAAAAAGGAGAAATTTTATAAGTAGGAGTTTTTGAAAGATGGCTGGCTCTTTCTGACTCTCACACTGTTAGGTATCTTAGTGCAATCTTGAATTTTTAAGGTTCTAATTCTAAATATGATTTTAGAAATTTAATTTTGACTATTCACCTAGATAAGATCAGGTCCTGGGAAAATCAATACACATGCAAAATCTGCATTAAATTCTTTTAATCTATCGCAGACATGTCTTGTAAATCCAGTTTCTCCACAATATATTTTATTTTAGTCATTTATCTTCTCTGGTTTGGACTCTTGCAACATGGATTTCTACCTCAGTCTTCCTGTCCAGATCTCCCTCCACACCACCACTAGAGTTCTTTCCAAAAAGTATGATTATATCACTTACCTCAGAAACTTTAGTTTGTTCCCCCCTTGTTTTTCCTTTTTCTGTACTCCCCACATTTCTGACACAGGATTGTCTGTTTGTTGGTTTCCAGTCCTTGGCAGTGTTTTCCTGGATGCTACTCTCAACTTTCCCGTGATGAATTTAATAATAATGACCCTTTGTCTAGCACCGCCTTCAGGACCTCCCTTCCTTATGTCAGACTCTCTTAGGGGCAGAGCTTTTCAAGTGTGACCTGGCCCAGTGCTCAGCTCATTAATTAGTTCACATATCATAGGTCTTAGAATCCCAAATGATAATGTGAAATAATTTTCTGGCATTCTGAACATCCTGTACCTTGTTGCTGCGTGAAGAGGTCTCTCTCTCCTGGTTCAGCCTCATACCGTGTCCATAATTGGTGGGTTCTTGGTCTGGCTGACTTGAAGAATGAAGCCGTGGACCCTTGCGGTGAGTGTTACAGTTCTTAAAGATGTTGTGTCAGGAGTTTGTTCCTTCAGATGTTCAGATGTGTCCAGAGTTTCTTCTTTCTGGTGGGTTCGTGGTCTCGCTGACTTCAGGAGTAAAGCTGTAGACCTTTGTGGTGAGTGTTACAGCCCTTAAAGGCAGCGCATGTGGAGTTGTTCATTCCTCCTGGTGGGTTCGTAGTCTTGCTGGCTTCAGGAGTGAAGCTGCAGAACTTCGCAGTAATTGTCACAGCTCATAAAGGTGATTGTCACAGCTCATAAAGGCAGCGCCGACACAAAGAGTGAGCAGCAGCAAGATTTATTGCAAAGAGCGAAAGAACACAGCTTCCACAGCCTGGAAGGGGACCCCAGGGGCTTGCCACTGCTGGCTGGACAGCCTGCTTTTATTCCCTTATCTGACCCCACCCACATCCTGCTGATTGGTCCATTTTACAGAGAGCTGATTGGTCCGTTTTGACAGGTTGCTGATTGGTGTGTGCTCATTGGTGCATTTACAATCTTTTAGCTAGACACAAAAGTTCTCCAAGTTGCCACTAGATTAGGAGACACAGGGCACTGATTGGCGCGTTTGCATACCTTTAGCTAGACACAGAGTGCCGATTGGTGCATTTACAATTTTCTAGCTAGACTCAGTGCTGATTGGTGCATTTATAATCCTCTAGGTAGACCTAAAATTTCTCCAAGTCCCCACCAGACTCAGGAGCCCAGCTGACTTCGCCTAGTGGATCTCGCCCCTGGCGGAGGCGGAGCTGCCCGCCAATCCCACGCTGCGCCTGCACTACTCAGCCCTTGGGCAGTCTATGGGACCAGGCGCTGCAGAGCAGGGGGCAGCGCCCCCAGGGGAGGTTCAGGCCCTGTGGGAGACCTCTGTGGGAGGGGCTCGGGCATGGTGGGCTGCCGGTCCTGAGCCCTGCCCCGCCCCGCCGGGAGGTGGCTGAGGCCCAGCGAGAATTTGAGGGAGCCTGGCATGTGCGGGCCGGCAGTGCCGGGGGACCCGGCGCACCCTTTGCAGCTGCTGGCCCAGGTGCTAAGCCCCTCACTGCCTGGGGCTGGGGGCGCCAGCCGGCCCCGCTGAGTGCAGGGCCCACCAAGCCAATGTCCACCTGGAACTCGCGCTGGCCCACGAGTGCAGCGCAAGCAGCCCCGGTTCCTGCCCGCACCTCCCCCTCCACACTTCCCTGCAAGCAGAGGGAGCCGGCTCCTGCCTCGGCCAGCCCAGAGAGGGGCTCTCACAGTGCAGCGGTGGGCTGAAGGGCTCCTCAAGCGAGGCCAGAGTGGACTCTGAGGCCGAAGAGGCTCCACGAGCCAGCGAGGGCTGCTGGCACGTTGTCACCTCTCAATACCTGATGGCTGCATTCCCCACACTTGTGGATACCTTGCTTTGCTCTCAGGCTTGCTAAAACATCAGGGCAAGTTTTTGCTCTTTGGGACTCTCAAGAGAATGAATAAAAGTCCTTGTATCACATCCAAGCAGAGAAGTTGGATAGACTTTTTTCCATACTTAACAAGAAGTTTCTGCTATCTCTGAGTTCTAGTAAGAAATTTAGGCTGAGTGTACCAGCTAAACCATCCATCATTTCTCACAATGGTGAAGGATTGTTAGTTACTAAGGCATTGATTTCTGATTCTTATCAAAGGATTAAATTATTGCAGAGCTTATTTAATAGTTTTGGGAAGTGTTTTGTTCTTTTCTATTTTCAAAAATATATTGTGTAGAATTGGTATTATTTCTTCCTTAAATGCTTGGTAGAATTTACCAGTAAAACTGTCTGGACCTGGAATTTTCTTGATGAGTGGGTAAATTTAAGCCATTAATTCAATTTTTTAAAATAGAGGGCCCTCTATTTCTTCTTTACTAAGTTTTACAAGTTTGTATCTGTCATGGAATTTGCTCACTTCTCTTCTAAATTGTCAAATTTGTTGACATAACTTTGTAGGATCTGTTTTCATTCTTGATGTTGGAGATTTATGTTGTTTCCCTTTTATCTCTTCATTGGGCTAGCTAGGAACTTATCAATATTGTTGATCTTTTCAAAGACTAAGATTTTGGCTTTGCTCATTTACTTTGGTTTTTTTTTTCTTCATTTATTTTTCTAACTTTTTATTTATTTATTTATTTATTTATTATTATTATTATTATTATTATTATACTTTAAGTTCTAGGGTACATGTACATAACGTGCAGGTTTGTTACATATGTATACTTGTGCCATGATGGTGTGCTGCACCCATCAACTCGTCAGCACCATTTTTCTAACTTCTTGAGATGGAAATTTAGGTCATTGATTTTTTTTTTTTTGACTTTTGTTCTTTTCTTACATATGTATTGAAAGCTGTAAATTTCCCTCCAAGGACTGCTTTAGCTATATCTCAATTTTAATATATTGTATTTTAATAATAATTTAATTTGAAAAAATTTGTGATTTCTTTGTTGATTTCCCCTTGACCCATGAATTATTTTTATTGTGTAATTTAATTTCCAAATATAGAACTTTTTTTCAAGGTATCTTATCATTATTGGTTTCTAACTTATATCTGTTGTTTTCGGAGAACATGTCTATTCTATATAATCGCAATCCATTTAAATGTATTAAAAGTGGTCTTATGTCTCAGCAAGTGATCTGTCTTGGTAAATGACCCATGTGTACTTGAACGTGCATCCTGTATTGGTAGGTGTAAGTGTTTTATAAATGTCAGGTCAGGATGGTTGATAGCGATGTTCAGATCATCTATGTCTTTACTAAGTTTTTGACTAGTTCTATCAATTGCTGAAAGATACGTATTACTAAAATAAATAGTAACTCTAAGTAGACTGTGAAAAATTGTTGTGTATAATCTCTGAAGCAACCACTAATAAAACACAGAACTGCTAAAAAGCCAACAGAAATTTAAATAGAATTCTAAAGAGTAAATGATCTAAAAGAAAACATGGAAAGAGAAAAAGAGGGAAAAATGACAGGTAGGAGGAGAAAAACAGAAAATAAATTATCAAATATTATTTGTTAATTTCACAAGCATATGTTATTAAAATCTAACCATATCAATAATTACATTATTAGCTGAACATCAATATAAAAAGGCAGAGATTATCAGCATGGCTAATAAAAACAACAACCAACTATATGATGCTCATAGAAGACACATGTTAGGTATAATGATACAAATAGGTTGCAAGTAAATGGATGGAAACAGATATATCATGCAAAAAGTAAGCATAATCTGGGTGGAGGGACTATATGAATACCAGATAAAATAGACTTCTAGGCAAAGAGTACTACCAGTGACATAGGGTAAAAGGATCAATTTATTCATAAAGATAAAAGGATCAGTTAAGAAAACATAATAATCATAAATATGTATTCACCTAGTAACAACATCACAATACACAAAGCAAAAATAGACAGAATCAAGGAAAAACTAAGTAATTCCACAATCATAGTAAGAGAGCAGCTTGGTACTAGTTACTTCATAATAGCCAAAGTATACATGCCCACTATCAATATTTGTATATTGTTGTTGTATGCAATAACCATGCTGAACTCTTTTAAAAATTATAATAAATTATAATTTAGTTCTTATTAATTTTTTTATAAAGTAGCTCTTACGGATTTTTCTGTATGTGCAACCATAGCATTTGTAGGCTTTCTTACAGTGTTCTCAATCTCATGGAAAAGGTAGAGGTAAATAAGGAATCACAGAGGCAAACTGTTTGTGGGAAGCAGTATCTCTGTGATAGCTGCAGAGGAGAGGCCCCAAAGCTTGCTACATACATTGGCTGGAGGAAGCAAACAAACAAAAAAATGAAGAAACTCACGTATAAAATTGTGGGTCATACAGCAAAAATCCCAGCAGATTCTTTTTGATATCTACAGTTATGGCATTCCTTTCTCCTTGGTCACTTTCCTTTGCTTCCTCTGGCACCTATCCTTGTTCAGTCTCCACTAATTTTGCCAGCAGCCCTGCCATCCATTCGTGATTTTGAGTTTGAACTGCTTCTAGTTCTACAAAAAAAAATGGAGTTTGTGTTTTTGGCATTTATTCTCAATGTTGATTTTAGATTATTTCCAAGAATAGAAAGGCAAATACTGATCTATTCTTCAAACCATAAGTCTTCCACCCATCTATTTCAGGATTATAAAAATTATAGAAATATCCAGCCCTCACAAAGTTGCCTAAGTGTGCTGATTCATCAGCTTGGTTTAATGTGCCTACTTCCTGCCCAATTAGTTTTTTTTCCCCAAACTCTAGTTTTCCATCAGAGGCACAATCCTTCTCCAGTCTCAGAATACCCATTATTTTTTGTTACCTCTTCTCCTTCATCTGTATTCACTCTCAATTCGTTAATCAGTGATCACCTTATCTACCAGTTCTAACTCCTTTCCCGGGGAACCCAGCAGTTAGGAGTGTTACGCTTGTAGTGCCGTAATCTTGAAATGAGGAAATAGTCTTTGGTTGCTACAGTCACAAGAAAGAGCTAAAGTATTATTAGAGAATAGTTCTCCAGGGCCTCCACTTGGGGAATCTGTTTGGCTGATTTAGGCACCCAGTATTACTTTCTTGTCATCCAAATACATGAATCCTAAGGAACTCTGTCCTGTTCTGCAACTAATTGTGTTGACTCAGCTTTTTGATCTTATTCATATTAGTGTTGGGCTTTGTTCCTAATCTTTAGCCTCATCTCAGATCTACTACGTAGCTCTGGTACTTAGTAGTACATTTGCCTTTTCTTCCTTATTCTTCTGAAAATTCACCTAGCCCTATATGAAAGTATACCCATCCTACTTGGCATTGTATATTTTAACCATCCCCATGTTTGGACTTGATCTGAATGTTGGCTTATACCTGGGGCCATTTTACTCCTATCCCAGTTCTCATTCCCAGCTTGTCCTAAAGCCAGTATTCCAACTTATTCCTGTGATACCACTTCCAAGAGAAATCATCATACTCAGAGAAAGACAATAAGCCTTATTTGTCTTTAACGTAACAGGTTCCCTATAAAAGTTGGTAAAATTGAATTTAGTTGAAATTATGATAGCAGTATACTAACCTCTTTTTTTTCTTTATCTTTTTATTGTAAGTATTTAGTGATAGGAAATAGGCTGGAAATGAAGTGAAAATGGAGATTAAAAAACAGAAAAGCCTTTTTTATTTTGTAAAGTTACAAGACTGACCAAATAAAATGATTCTTCTAGAAATTTTTGAGTATGTATTAGAATTTATTACATCTATAGCACAAGCAAATTGGAAGTTTTAGCTGCTTTAGATGTAAGAAAATGTTTAATCAAAATTTAGAAGTTATTAAAACAAATTTTAATAGCTCCTGTTCAAGAAGATGACACATTTTTAGAAGATGCCACAGATGAAACATTTACTGAACGGGAAGAATCATATTTAGAAGAAGACTCAGATGAGGAACGTTTGGAAGGAAGTTTGAGTTCATTTCAGTATGATGATTTGCAAAGCACTAGAGGTAGGTATTATTAGTTTTCTGTCAGTAATTGTCACTATTTTAAAGACAAAGCACAGACTAATGGAACAGTTATAAATCCATAGAAAGAAAAATCTGCAGGATGTGTATATATGTGGGAATGATAAAAGGGCAAGTATTGTACATATTTTGGTAGGGTACTTTAGCAGCCCTAGACTTGTGGTTTTTATTTCTGAGGATCACATACAGTACTCTGATACTCATTCTTCTGGGTTTTAAGAAGGTATAAAAACTGTTCCACTACAGATTAGTGGGAGTTCAACTCTCCCTTGGAAGTAATTGGGAGTTCCCCTTAGAGACTCTTGCACCATGACAGACCAGAACTCAGCATTTACTCCTGATGCACATGGGCCTGATGGCTCTTCCTTCCTTGCTCACTGATGACTGGGTCCTATCTTCAGGCCAGTAGTAGTAGGTAATGCTAGAGTATTGCAGGCTGTGTACATTCCTCCTGTCTCTGCGAAATACAATTTTGGATTTACCAGACACTCTTTGTATTAATCCGTTCTCACACTGCTAATAAAGACATACCTGAGACTGGGTAATTTATAAAGGAAAGAGGTTTACTTGACTCACAGTTCTGCATGGCTGGGGAGGCCTCAGGAAACTTACAATTGTGGCAGAAAGGGCAGCAAACATGTCCTTCACATGATGGCAGCAAGGAGAAGTGCAGAGTGAAGGAGGGAAATGTCCCTTATAAAACCATCAGATCTTGTAAGAACTCATTCACCATCATGAGAACAGCATGGAAGTAATAGCCCCTGTGATTCAATTACCTCCTACCAGGTCTCTCCCACGACATGTGGAGATTATGGGAACTACAATTCAAGATGAGATTTGGGTGGGGACACAGCCAAACCATATCATTCTTCTTAAATTATTTTATGTTTTTAGTATCTCAGCAAACCCCTGCCCCAGCTGTGGAAGAGGCAGAGGAGGAAGTTAAGAAGAAAATATCAGAGAGCTTCTTCTATGATTATATGGAGCTTGCTTCGATGCCTTTTGTGACTCTGGATTCAGAGATACCACTGGATCTTCTCACACTCGTGTATCCACCCTGGCTAAATATGTATAATTTTGGTATTTTCATTTCTTAGGTCAGAGGTCAGCAAACTATAGCCCGGGGAGCCCAAATGTACCTTCCCACCTGTTTTAGTAAATCAAGCTTTATTGCAACACAGCCACATCCGTTTGCTTGCATTTTGTTTATTATGGCTGCCATCACACAACAAAGACAGAGATAAGTAGTTGTGACAGAGATCATCTGGCTTACAAGGCCGAAACTATTTACTACCTGCCCTTTACAAAAAAAGTGTGCCAACCCATCTTAGGTAATTCTAAGAAACTTGAGTTCTTAGAGATTTGATAGAAATGCATGATCTTAATTTAAACTAAGCTTTTGTTTGATGCCAAATAACCATAAAGAGAACTGATGTTTTTCTGGCTGTCCTTTGCACAAGTGGAAAGGCTGCAGTTCATGAGACCTGAGTGAAGGAAACCAGAAGGCTTCTTATTCCCATTTACTTTTGCCAATGCCTGTCAAGTTAATTAATCAATTTCCCTTTTTGAAACGCTTATGCATCTGTCCGTTGTAAGGTATTAGTACTTTCACATTATATATCAGATGAACTATCAGAGAAGACAATTCTTAGGAAATAGGGCACAAAATAGCAAGTTTTAATTGGTCTGGAAAATAAGAGTCTTTGAAGATATGTAGAAGCGGGGATGATTGACAAGGGGATTTAGTGTTTGTCATCACATTATGATGTTAGGTTTGCAATGCAGGTAGTTAGAAGACAGTTTCCATTGAGGTCCTTAGCTGGCAATTTACTATGCTTGCCTTTTGGATAGTTAGTAGTTATCACCACATGGCCTAAACCACCAACTGGCCTCTTACATAAGGAATATTTACAGAGACAGAGTGGTGTACTCACTGACTCAGTTTTGCTTTTTAAATAAAACATAAAAATAGAACATGTTATTAAATCCCTGGTATAACTAAACTAATTCACGCTGAATCATCTTGTAACCTGGAATTTTCTCTCTTCATGGCTTTTTTTTTTTTTTTTCCTTATCTTTGGACAAGTTTCTGTCAAAAGTTATGCTGTTTGCTTTCTTTTAGCCTTCCTTCCCTGAATGGGGTGGGGTGGTATATTAGAGTCCCCTGGAAGGTTTTCCTAAAGTACCCAATGCTCAGATGCCTTCCTGGACCTACTGTGCTAGTTCTATGTGGAGAGGGGCTTGGGCATATGTACTCTGAAAAAACTCCGAGATGGTTTGGCAGTGCCCTGCCTTCTCACTGCTCCAGGATGGCAGGGTCTGTATTAGACAAACATGCCTAGATTCTAAACAGCAGAGTCAGAAGAACCTCAACTTTTATTCCAATATATGAATTCTCTCTATTCATGCTGGATGGGTGGCTGTATAAACTATAGCCTTTTCTTAAACATTTTCAACACCAGGAAAATCACAAAGTAGCTTACCCCACTTTTACATGGCTCACTAGAGAGCTTTTTGGGCCTTGAATAAGATTCTGCCTCGCTGGGATGGCCCCCATTAGATTTAGTTCTCCTCTCTGGAGATGAACATATATAATCTCTATATCTTGTGAGGAATTCTAGGAAGAACAAGTCAGCCATCATGTATTCCCTAAGTACTCTTTTAATTAACCCTTTAAAGATTATTAATATATTATATTGATTCTACTTTAGTTTTTGCCTGTTTTGTTTTGTTTGTTTGTTTGAGATGGAGTCTCGCTCTGTCGCCCAGGCTGGAGTGCAATGGCAGGATCTCTGCTCACTGCAACCTCCGCCTCCTGGGTTCATGCAATTCTCCTGCCTCAGCCTTCTGAGTTGCTGGGACTACAGGCATGCACCACCACACCTGGCTAATTTTTGTATTTTTAGTAGAGATTGGGTTTCACCATATTGGCCAGGCTGGTCTCGAACTCCTGACCTTGTGATCTGCCCGCCTTGGCCTCCCAAAGTGCTGGGATTACAGGCGTTAGCCACCGCGCCCGGCCCTCTACTTCAGTTTTTAAATTTATGTCTTCTAAATTTTAGCAATGTTAAATCAAGTTTAGCCTAAAGCTGCCTCCTTATATACTTTAAGTTCAGCCTATAGGTTTCTTTGTACCTGGTGAACTATAACCTAAAGGGAGTTAGACTCTAGCCTACTCTTGAGCCAGTTACCAAGTTTTGGTCAAAGGTGGCCAACTGTTCAAATTGTGTTAAAATAAGGCAGATGCCAAGCTGTAACCAATTCAGCTATTTCTGTACCTCACTTTTGTTTTCTGTACATCACTTTCTTTTTTCAGTCCATAAATCTTCCTGCATGTGGCTGTACTGGAGTCTCTGGGCTTACTCTGGCTCAGAAGGCTGCCCAATTCTTGAATTGTTCTTTGCTCAATTAAACTCTGTTAAATTTAATTTGGCTAAAGTTTTCTTTCAATAGCAAGAAATGTGCCATTTATAAAGTATCACTTAAACCATGGTATAATTTTAAAAGAGATTATACAGAACTTAACAGTGTTTAAACAATTTTAAAGTGAAATTCCTAGATGGCCATGAACAAACGTTGAAAGCTCTGAGTCTTTGACAGGAATTTAAGAAGAGGCAAGTCAGAAGAGAAGGTGAGATAAAACAAAGGGAGCTGAAGGTACATCAAAACACATTTTAAGATTTTCAGAACTCCACCAAGGGTCTGTTGCTGTCCCCTGGGATTAAAAGGAAAGGATCAGGCCAGGCGCAGTGGCTCAGACCTGTAATCCTAGCACCCTGGGAGGCTTGGCAGGCAGATCACTTGAGCTCAGGAGGCAGCCAGATCACTTGAGCTCAGGAGTTCGAGACCAGCCTGAGCAACATGGCAAAACCCTGTCTCTACAAAAAATACAAAAATTAACCAGGTGTAGTGGTGCACACCTGTAGTCCCAGCTACTTGGGGGGCTGAGGTGGGAGAATCTCTTGAGCCTGGGAAGTTGAGGCTGCAGGGAGCCATGTTCATGCCACTGCACTCCAGCCTGGGTGACAAAGTGAGACCCTACCTCAAAAAAAAAAAAAAAAGAAAAAAAGAAAAAAAAGGAAAGGATCAGATTCTAGTTATGCACAAATTAATGAATTGAATAATTCAACAAACATTTCTTGAATTGCTAATAGACTGAAGACAGTGTGCTAGGCATTCTGGGAAATAGAGATGGAGAGAAGCAGTCATTGCCCTCAGTAAGTTGTAATTTAGAGGGGGGGAATTTTAGAAGTTACAATCTGACCCATTCTGGGTTTGAAAGAGCCTTTTGTCAGGGCAGCAGCATGTAAAAGGGAGTTTTCCTGCTAAAATTAAATATAATAATATTAGATAAATGATAATTTCTCCAATTGCTAATTTTCATCTAAGATAGTGAAGAGATGGTAACCAATTTCTATTCTCATAGCTACTAACATGCTTTTAGCCTTCTGAGGTTTTATATTGCCACCAGGGAAGAGAGAAAGGAAGGGAAGAAGGGGAGGTGAGAGCAGTGGTTTGAAGGAAGTTAAAAAGATGGTGGGCAAAACTTCCCTCCATGAGGCTTGAATAGCTTCATTTACATATTTGGATCACATATTCATTCACATTTCTATACAAGATTTAATTTTAGACATTTATGTCTTTATTAAATTTATAAAATTTCTTTTTCTTGAACAGATCCAGTACCCTGAAATGCTTTATCTCTCTCTTTCAATTTAACTATTTGGTAATGAGATAGGCTGCTTGTGGTTGGTTATAATTTGTTTATATTTCACAATTTAAATTGCACTAATGTAAATCTCTCTTTTTACATTCTACATTTTCTTCTTAAAACTTTAACATAATTTCTTTCTCTGAAAATTGTTATTTACTTATGAATAAGTGGAATCCTCTAAAATCAGAATTTCTTTTTAAACAAGGGCTCAAGAAATACAAATTCCTCCAATGATCCTTCAACTCTGATGTTCAGCAACAAATTCTTGTGAACAAAGAATCTATCTGCTTAAGCTACACTATAGGACATGCTTCTTTTGTCAACTCTAGTTTTTTTCATAGATTGATCTCATTTAACTTGGTTATTATATTTATATTTTGGGCATATTAATTTTGACTTAAACATAATAATATACATTTAAAAGATGTTTTATATAACTTAGATTATATACCTCTTTTTAAAAAAAAATTTTTTATTTTAGATTTAGAGGGTACACATGCAGGTTTGTTTCAAGGATATATTGTGTGATGTTGAGGTTAGGGCTTCTGTTGATCTCATCACCCACGTAGTGAACATAGTACCCAATAGGAAGTTTTTCAGCCTTGCCCCTTCCCTCCCTCCCTCCCTCCCTTTGGAATTCCTAGTGTCTGTTGTTCTTGTCTTTATGTCTATGTGTACCCAAGATTTAGCTCCCACTTATAAGTGAGAACATGCAATATTTGGTTTTCTGTTTCTGCATGAATTTGCTTAGGATAATGGCCTCCAGCTGCATCCATGCTGATGCAAAGGACATGACTTCATTCTTTTCATGGCTGTATAGTATTTCATGGTGTATATGCCACATTTTCTTTATCCAGTGCACCACTGATGGGTTGATTCCATGTCTTTGCTGTTATAAATAGTGCTGTGATAAACATATGAGTGCATATGTCTTTTTGGTACAATGATTTTCCTCTGGGTATATCCCCAGAAATGGGATTACTAGGTTGAATGGTAGTTCTATTTTTAGTTCTTTGAGAAATCTCCAGACTGCTTTCCACAGTGGCTGAACTGATTTACATTCTCATTAATAGTATATAAGCATTTGCGTTTGTCTACAGCCTCACCGACATCTCTTATTTTTTTACTTTTTAATGATAGCCATTCTGACTGGTGTGAGATGGTATCTCATTGTGGTTTTGATTTGCATCTCACTGATGATTAGTGATGTTGAGCGTTTTTCACGTTTGTTGGCCACTTGCATGTCTTCTTTTGAAAAGTGTCTATTGAAGTCCTCTGCCTGCTTTTTAGTGGGGTTATTTTCTTGTTGATTACTTTAAGTTTCTTATAGATTTTGAATATAAGCCCTTTGTCAGATGCATAGTTTGGGAATATTTTCTCCCATTCTGTAGGTTATCTGTTTAATCTGTTGATGATTTATTTTGCAGTGCAGAAACTCTTTAGTTGAGTTAGGTCCCACTCTATTTTGAATTAGTACAATTTTACTCTATAGCATACACACACACACACACACACATATACATACACACACACACTACTTACCTACACACCAATACATATACTAATAAGCTCAGAAAAGAAATATTAGTCTATTAATTACATATATATTTATTTGCTATATATTAATTTTCATAATTTGTTGATTTGAATTAAATTTTAGTTATATTTATGTGAATTTATTATAATCATGTTATCAAATGGTGTGTTAAAATTTTACAAACATGTTAGTATTTTAAGCATCTTGTCTTTCAACATCAAGGTAAAAGCCTGTATAATATTTTTACTATGGTTAGTCAACAAACTTAACAGGCATTGTAAATACAAAGGTGATCAAGATATAGACTTTCTCCCATGTTATACAGTATGATTTAGTTTTAGTGGGAGAGAGGAAAATATAATTATGTAGGTGACAATTTTGCTGTCTGTGATACCCAAGTAAGTTTAACCTTATTTATTTTTGCAAAAACAATTAATGGACTGTCAGGATTTCCCCAGGAAAATTAAAATGGTAACTAAATCAGAGTATGGGGTAGTCACCTGATTTATTTATTTATTTGTTTATTTTTTTCCTGCTTTTTGTTTCTCACATAATTAAAAAAAAATGTTAGTAATACATAGAAAAATCATGAGTTTCAGGGTAAAATTCAACTACTTCAATCTCATATCTTCATCTAAGAGTATAGATTTAAAAATGTATTTATTTCATCACTTTTCCAGTCCCTAGGATGGTATTGTTTTTCACTTCTTTTCCTTAGCAACTTTTCCTCAGACATTCTTTTGGTTATGACTGTAGAAAGCGAGCTAACCTACAACTTCTGGACAACAGTATCGCAATATACATAGCTGGGAACCAACTGATCTTTCTGAATTTGAAAACCAAGGAACAGATCTACCTGCGAAGTAGCAGTGGTGAAGGAATTGGCGTCATTGGGGTATGCCTTCAATAAATTAGAAAAAAACCCCAAAAAACCCTATCTTTTTGCTTGTTCTGTGGACCAGCCAACATGGTTGTTAGATGCCATCACCATGCACACACAGTATTGTGGGATCACATGAGATGCACAGCTGTCTTTATTCCAAGGCATTTTCAATTCAGTTATTACAGACACTCATTCACTATCATTACCTCTGTGCACTATTATAATATTATTATTTCTTTTTGCAGATAAGGAAATGGGCTTATAGAGGTTAGGTGACTTCCCCATAGTCGTGCAGGTTTTTCATATTTAGATTAGAAGTGGAGGTGAGCAAGGAGATTTTAAAGAACCTTAATCTGAAGACTGAAGCAGGCACATGGCCATGGGAATGGAGAAGGTGAGGAAAATGTGAGACATATAGACAGGACATAGACATAGACTGACTATGAAAACAGGATATATTGAGATGTATGGAGTGAAAGATACTATCATGGTTGTTTCTTTCTTGATCATCTATCTATATATAGTATGTATACATGATAAAAGTCCATGTCCTCGGAGAGTTTGTTATAAGACTAATTAATAAGTTCAGCAGTAATTTATTATGTAATACTGTGCACCCAACACTACACGGAACATATAGTAGGGAATTTAAATGAAGAAGAACTCATGACCTCTATGAATTCAGAGTTTAAAATCCATCTAAAGAGACAAGACCTATATTTGTAAAAAGAGAAACAAAAACTAGACACACAAGTGCATGATAATGTGGCAATAGCTGTGTGCAGATAGCCATGGGCCCAACATGAGGGTCGTGGATTTTGTGGAGGGAAGTCAATTGGGGCCTATGAGGTTTCAGGACCCTGAGGTCCACACCATCTGCAGGGGACCAAGAAACATCTAATTGTCACTTATTTATCTATTACTCTGTGGCCAGTAATAGCTTTAAAATTTCCATTTTAATATTTTGTTATAAAATAATTTGGTTTGAGGACAGTAGTCAGAGGTATAGTGTGGTCAAGAATGCTAATCCTGACCAAGCACAGTGGCTCACGCCTGTAATCCCAGCGCTTTGGGAAGAGGAGGCGGGCAGATCACGAGGTCAGGAGATCAAGACCAGCCCGGCCAATGTGTTGAAACCCTGTCTCTACTAAAGATACAAGAAATTAACCAGGCACGGTGGTGCACGCCTATAATCCCAGCTACTCAGGAGACTGACGTAGGAGAACCACTTGAACCTGGGAGGTGGAGGTTGCAGTGAGCTGAGATTGTGCCATTGCACTTCAGCCTGGGTGACAGGGCAAGACTCTGTCTCAAAAAAAAAAAAAAAAAAAAAAAAAAAGCTAATCCTAATCCTCATCCACCTGGATGTTGAGCAATTTTATGTCCACAAGGCCTTTTCTGTGTGTGTGCTGGAGCTGTTGAAGCCTGGGTAGTGACAGAGGCCTTGCCTCCACTGTCCATGTTACCTCATCTTTTCTGAAACGGTTATCCAGTTATGGTTGAGAAATACTTTAGCAAGGCTATAAGAAACCTATGAGAAAAGTGTTTGGGCACCCTACCTGGAAAAGGTAGGGTGAATCTCTGTGTTGAGTGTAAAGTAAATGATTTACTAATTCCAGTTCTTCGCCAAAAATAAAACTGCTGGCTTGGGGCAGGGGCTCCTGCCTGTAATCACAGCACTTTGGGAGGCAGAGGTGGGTGGATCACTTGAGGCCAGGAGTTCAAGACAAGCCTGGCCAACATGGTGAAACCCCATATCTACTAAAAATACAAAAATTAGCCAGGTGTGGTGGCACACACCTATAATCCCAGCTACTTGGGAGGCTGAGGCATGAGAATTGCTTAAGCCTGGGAGGCTGAGATTGCAGACAGCAGAGATCGTGCCACTGCACTCCAGCCTGGATGACAGAGTGAGACTGTGTCTCAATAAATAAATAAATAAATAAATAAATAAATAAATAAATAAAACTCCCAAACCCAACCCCACAGCAATTTCCAATATGAGAGGCAGAAACTTTTTAACTTACTGTAGACAAGACCTAGAAGGGTAAAGGATTTGCCTGAATCTTCATCCCAATTTCTTTGATTACATGTTCTACACCATATTTCTTTACAAATGGGAATCTAGATAGATATGGTCTTAATCCATTTCCTCTACCTCCTTGAGATCTGCTATTTCTTAGTCTCATTTGTTTCTTGATTCTAACATTTGGCTCGAATCCTATCTCTTACACTTAACACATTGTAGACTGTGTGACTGCAGGCAAGTTATTTAAACTCTATGTCTCAGTTTACTCATCAATAAGATGGAGATAATAGTGGTATCCAAGCTCACAAGGTTGGTGTAAAATTTAAAGGAAACAATGTTATCTTGGGTACCATGATTAGCAATCTATATCTGAGAACCAGGCTCTTTGTCTTATATATAATCAGGAGATGTGAAATAATATCTGAAAACAGAATTTTATAAGCATCATATGTGTTTTAAATAGCTTATCCTTATAACAGCTTATTTTTATTTTCATTTTTTGACTGGTGATTTACCCTTCCTATACATTTGGCTTACCAATAGACAAAAATAACAGAAATGAACATACTATTTTATCCAACTTATATGGTTATCTTTGAAAATACTGACACAAATAGTTTATCCAGGGCACAATTACTGTAATTTCCTCTGTGTCTGGCTTGGAAATATTACATCTCACTTCTAGTAAGTTTCATTCATTTGTAAGTTTTTTCCACAGTGAAATTTAAAAAATTGTGATGTAACCTGGTCTGGAAACAAGAATCCCATACAATCCATGAGCTTTTCTATACAAAATTTAGGTTGATTTATATGTAGGGTAGACAATTCATCTCACTTAGTTGTTCTCAAAGCAAGGTCTCCAAACTAGCTGCATCAACATCATCTTGTTAGAAATGTAAATCACCTTGTTAGAATGTAAATCACCTAGTTAGAAATTACCTTGTTAGACATGTAAATGCAAATTCTTGAGTCCCAGCCTGACCTATTAAGTCAGAAACTCTGGGGATTAGGGCTTGCAATCTGTATTTTAATAAGCCCTTCAATGGATTCTGATGCACATTAAAGATTGAGAACCATTGTTCTAGCTCTTCCAATGGCAATTTAAAAAAATTGCAGAGTTAGAAATGACTGTCTTAAAGTAAAACTTAAAATGTGTATTCTAGTTTTCAGTTTCAGTTGTATCCATCATCAGATATTTATTTGATGCCCATTTTTGAGTTTTCTATTAGAGTAAAGCCTAATAACAAATTATAAAATAGTGGATGCTAAATACTGCATATATCAGCCTATTTATACAAAAATCTTTCTTTTAATATTTTGGTGAAATTTTATCTTTTTTAGGTTCATCCACATAAAACTTACTTCACAGTAGCTGAAAAAGGGAGTTTTCCAGATATTATCATTTATGAATATCCTTCTCTGAGACCATACAGAATCCTTCGAGGTGAGTCCAGAAGCACATTTAAATATTTCATGTACAAGGATAATAACATTCTGAAGAAGAAGGTTATTTTATAAGTCAAGGTTCTCCAGAGAAACAGAACCAGTGGAAGATAGAAAAGAGATTTATTCAAATTCACACACAACAATACTAACCTTAAATGTAAATGGGCTAAATGCCCCAATTAAAAGACACAGACTGGCAAACTGGATAAAGAGTCAAGATCCATTGGTGTGCTGTAATTCAGGAGACCCATCTTACCTTCAAAGACACACACAGGCTCAAAACAAAGAAATGGAGGAAATTTTGCCAAGTAAATGGGAAGGAAAAAAAAAAAGCAGGGGTTGCAATCTTAGTCTCTGACAAAACAGATTTTAAACTAACACAAATCAGAAAAGGCAAAGAAGGGCATTACATAATGGTAACAGGAACAATTCAAGAAGAGCTAACTATTGTGAATATATATGCACCCAATACAGGAGCACCCAGATTCATAAAACAAGTTCCTAGAGACCTACAAAGAGACTTAGACTCCCACACAATAATAGTGGGAGAATTTAACACCCCACTGTCAGTATTAGAGCAACAAGACAGAAAATTAACAAGGATATTCAGGACTTGAACTCAGCTCTGGATCAAGTGGACCTAGTAGACGTCTACAGAGCTCTGTACTCCAAATCTACAGAATATACATTCTTCTCAGTGCTACATGACACTTATTCTAAAATCAACCACATAATTGGAAGTAAAACACTCCTCAGCAAATACATAAGAATTGAAATCATAGCAAACAGTCTCTCAGATCACAGTGCAATCAAATTAGAACTCAGGATTAAGAAACTCACTAAAAACCACACAATTTCATGGAAATTGAACAACCTGCTCCTGAATGACTCCTGTGTAAATAATGAAATTAAGGCAGAAATCAAGAAGTTCTTCGAAACCAATGAGAGCAAAGAGATGATGTACCAGAATCTCTAGGACACAGCTAAAGCAGTGTTAAGAGGGAAATTTATAGCACTAAATGCCCACATCAAAAAACCAGAAAGATCTCAAATTGACACCCTAACATCACAATTAAAAGAGCTAGAGAGGCAAGAGCAAACTAATCCAAAAGCTAGAAGAAGACAATAAATAACTAAGATCAGAGAAGAACAAAAGGAAATAGAGACAGAAAAACCCTCCAAAAAACTGAATGAATCCAGGAGCTGGTTTTTTGAAAAAAATAACAACATAGGTAAACCACTAGCTAGACTAGTAAGGAAGAAGGGAGAGAAGAATCAAGTAGACACAATAAAAAAAAAAAATAAAGTGGATATCACCACTGACCCCACAGAAATACAGAATACCATCAGAGAATACTATAGACACCTCTATGCAAATAAACTAGAAAATCTAGAAGAAATGGATAAATTCCTGAAAGCATACACCCTACCAAGACTAAACCAGAAAGAAGTTGAATCCCTGAATAGACCAATAACACACTCTGAAATTGAGGCAGTAATTAATAGCCTACCAACCAAAAAAAGCCCAGGACCAGATGGATTCGCAGCTGAATTCTACTAGAAATACAAAGAGGAGCTGCTACCATTCTTTCTGAAACTATTCCAGACATTTGAAAAGGAGGGACTCTTTCCTAATTCATTTTACAAAGTCAGCATCATCCTGATACCAAACCAGGAAGAGACACAACAACAAAAAAAGAAAACCTCAGGCCAATATCCCTGATGAACATCAATGCAAAAATCTTCAATAAAATACTGGCAAACTGAATTCAGCAGCACTTCAAAAAACGATCACATTGCCTTCATCCCTGGTATGCAAAGCTGCTTCAACTTACACAAATCAATAAACATAATCCATCACATAAACAGAACCAAAGTAAAAAACCACATGATTATCTCAATAGATGCAGAAAAGGCCTTTGACAAAATTTAACATCCCTTCATGTTAAAAACTCTCAATAAACTAGGTATTGATGGAACATATCTTAAAATAATAAGTGCTATTTATTACAAACCCACAGCAAATATCATATTGAATGAGCAAAAGCTGGAAGCACTTTCTTTGAAAACTGGTACAAGACAAGGATGCCCTCTCTCACCACTCCTATTCAACATAGAATTGTAAGTTCTGGCCAGGGCAGTCAGGCAAGAGAAAGAAATAAAGTGTATTCAAATAGGAAGAGAGGAAGTCAAGTTGTCACTGTTTGCAGATGACATGACTTTATGTTTAGAAAATCCCATCATCTCATCCCAAAAACTTCTTGAACTGAGAAACAACCTCAGCAAAGTCTCAGGATACAAAATCAATGTGCAAAAATCACAAGCATTACTATACACCAACAATAGGCAAGGAGAGAGCCAAATTATGAATGAACTTCCATTCACAATCACCGCAAAGAGAATAAAATACCTAGGAACACAGCCAGCAAGGGATGTGAAGGACCTCTTAAAGGAGAACTACAAACCACTGCTCAAGGAAGGAAGAGAGGACACAAACAAATGGAAGAACATTCCATGCTCATGGATAGGAAGAATCAATATTGTAAAAATGGCCATACTGCCCAAAGTAATTTATAGATTCAATGGTATTCCCATCAAAATACCATTAGCATTCTTCACAGAATTAGAAAAAGCTATTTTAAGTTTCATGTGGAATCAAAGAAGACCCCATACAGTCAAGACAGTCCTAAGCAAAAAGAACAAAGCTGGAGGCATCATACTACCTGACTTCAAACTATACTACAAGGCTACAGTAACCAAAACAGCATGGTACTGGTATCAAAACAGACATATAGACCAATGGAGCAGAACAGAGACCTCAGAAATAGCACCACACATCTGATCTTTGGCAAACCTGACAAAAACAAGCAACGGGGAAAGGATTTCCTATTCAGTAAATGGTGCTGGGAAAACTGGCTAGTCATATGCAGAAAACTGAAACTGGACCTCTTCCTTACACCTTATACAAAAATTAACTCAAGATGGATTAAAGACTTAAATGTAAAACCAAAAACAATAAAAACCCTAGAAGAAAACCTAGGCAATACCATTCAGGACATAGGCATGGGCAAAGACGTCATGACAAAAAAGCCAAAAGCAATTGCAACAAAAGCCAAAATTGACAAAGGGGAGTTAATTAAACTAAAGAGCTTCTGCACAGCAAAAGAAACTATCATCAGAATGAACAAGCAACCTATAGAGAGGGAGAAATTTTTGCAGTCTACCCGTTTGACAAAGGTCTAATATCCAGAATTTACAAGGAACTTAAACATATTTACAAGAAAAAAACAATTCCATCAAAAAATGGGCAAAGGATATGAACAGATACTTCTCAAAAGAAGACATTTATGCAGCCAACAAGCATATGAAAAAAAGCTCAACATCACTGATCATCAGAAAAATGCAAATCAAAACTACAATGAGATACCATCTCGCGCCAGTCAGAATGGCAATTATTAAAAAGTCAGGAAACAATAGATGCTGGGAAGGCTCTGGGGAAATAGGAACACTTTTACACTGTTGGTGGGAATGTAAATTAATTCAACCCTTGTTGAAGACAGATTCCTCAAGGATCTAGAACCAGAAATACCATTTGACCCAGCAATGCCATTACTGGGTATATACCCAAAGGAATATAAATCATTCTGTTGTAAAGAGACATGCACATGTATGTTTATTACAGTACTATTTACAATAGCAAAAACATGGAACCAACCCAAGTGCCCATCAATGATAGACTGGATAAAGAAAATGTGGTACATATACACCATGGGATACTATGCAGCCGTAAAAAGGAATGAGATCATGTCCTTTGCAGGGACATGGATGAAGCTGGAAGCCATCATCCTCAGCAAACTAACACAGGAACAGAAAACCAAACATTGTGTATTCTCACTCAAAATGGGAGTTGAATATTGAGAACACATGGGCACAGAGAGGTGAACAACACACACCAGGGCCTGTTGGGGGGTGGGGGTGAGGGGAAGGAACTTAGAGGATAGGTCAATAGGTGCAGCAAACCACCATGGCACACGTTTACCTATGTAACAAACTTGCATGTTCTGCAGATGTATCTTTGGTGTTTTAGAAGAAATAAAGAAAAAAAGAAAAATGATTTATTTAATGGAATTGTTATGGGAAAGCGGTCCTGATCCAGACCCCAAGAGAGGGTTCTTAGACCTTGTGCAAGAAAGAATTTGGGGTGAATCCACAGAGTAAAATGAAAACAAGTTTATTAAGAAAGTAAAGGAATAAAAGAATGGCTACTCCATAGGCAGAGCCCAAGCAGTGGCTCGGGCTGCTTGGCTAAGAATACTCATAGTTATTGTTGATTATATGCTAAACAAGGAGTGGATTATTCATGAGGTTTCCAGACAGGAAAAGGGTGGGCAATTCCTGGAACTGAGGGTTCCTCCCTTTTTAGGCCATATAAGGTAACTTTCTGATGTGGCCATGGTATTTATAAGCTGTCATGGTGCTGGTGGGAGTGTCCTTAACATACTAATGCATTATAATTAGCATATAATGAGTAGTGAGGAAGACCAGAGGTTGCTTTCATCACCATCTTGAATCTGGTGGTTTTTGGCCATTGTATTTACCACATCCTGTTTTATCAGAGGGGTCTTTTCACCTGTATCTTGTGCCAACCACCTATCTCATCCTGTGAGTTAGAATGCCCAGCCTCCTGGGAATGCAGCCCAGTAGGTCTCAGCCTCATTTTACCCAGCTCCTATTCCAGTTGGAGCCACTCTGGACACTGCTGTCTGACACTCTGACACTGCTATCTAATATGCTTTGTGTTTCTCCCCATGCCATAAAATGGAATATGTTTTCAAAGTGTTTTTCTCGTGCAATATGTGATTAAGATTTCTTTACCCTCCCCCTTCATATAACATAATTCATTCTAAAGCTAAAGATGGTGAATGTTTTTGGAATTGTTCCTTTAGGGTATTCTTGGCATTCTTACATCACCATGGGCTGACTCCCTCTCTATTTTTTTTACATCATGTTTTTGAAAATGAAATAAATGTGCCCTTATTTATTAGGCTTCCATTTATCCTTCCAGATGGGACTGAGAAGGGATATGCTTATGTGAACTTTAACTGCAGCGGTACCTTGCTGGCGTCTGTCGGTAGCAACCCTGACTACACACTGACTATCTGGAACTGGAAAGAGGAACAACCCATACTGAGGACAAAAGCTTTTTCTCAGGAAGTTTTTAAGGTTACTTTCAATCCAGACAATGAAGAGCAGCTTACTACATCAGGATCAGGCCACATCAAGTAGGTCGGGTAACCAATAGAGGTGCTAGTATGTATCACAGGAGTATTTTTCTAAGAGGATCTAAGAGCTGGAGACTTTTTTTTTTTTGCTGTTTTGGTTAACATTAGAATTATTTAAAAGTATGTTATTTTAAAAGCTAACTAGTAATGCCCCTTTTCTAATTAGATATGTGGGATTTTGTTTCTGCAAACAGCATAGATAAAATAAGAGCTTTTTTTTTTTTTGAGATGGAGTTTTGCTCTTGTTGCCCAGGCTAGAGTGCAATGGTGTGATCTCAGCTCACCGCAACATCCACCCGCTGGGTTCAAGCGATTCTCCTGCCTCAGCCTCCTGAGTAGCTGGGACTACAAGCACCCACCACCATGCCTAGCTAATTTTGTATTTTTGGTAGAGTTGGGTTTCTCCATGTTGGTCAGGCTGGTCTTGAACTCCCGACCTCAGGTGATCCACCCACCTCGGCCTCCCAAAGTGCTGGGATGACAGGCGTAAGCCACTATGCCCAACCAAATAAGGACTTTTAGCTATAGTCTGCTGCCTTTTTGTAGGCTCCAACTCCTAAAAGAGTTTGTGTAGTGTCTTAATAACTAAAATCGGGATGGTATTTCCAAATTCATATTGAGCTTTCACATCCACTACTGAATTTCTTGTTTGTAGCAACTCAGTCTTCATCTGTAAAATAAGAATTATCACAGTATCATTCCTGACAAGGAACACTCAATACGAAACAGTGGCAGAGCCTACTCTTGATCTTATGTCTTGCTCCAAACTCCATGCTCTTTTCATTGTATCATACCCTTGTCTATTTCCAGGGTGCAATGATCTTGTCTTTCTCTATCTTTGTTCCCCTTTGTCTCATGCATTTGCGTAACAATCTTCTACCACCCCAGAGCTGCCCATAACTTGATTATCAGAGTCTCTTTAAGAGAAAGACATTTTTATCTATCCTAAATTCCTCTTGTCTCAATTTAAATCTGGTCTTTTTATTATTCACTCATTAGAAATATAGACTAATTGAGCAGATTTTTAATTGTGATCTTTGGGGAATTTTCAAATTAACTTCTGCTAGCTATATGTTAAAATTTTCCAATTTCTTATATTTTCTGATTATTTAGTAAAATCTGTATTTTCTATGCCCCATATCTTTGGGGAAAAGGCAGACATTGAACAGTTAATTTCATGTGTGAAGGAACCCGGAGTATATGGAAGCATATCATCAGGGGACCTACCATTCCCTTGGAGAGGATGTTGGCTATCTAGGCTTTTGGCTTTGTATCATTGGCTTGTTGATACTCTCAATTATCTATTTTATATCTACTTGTATATTTCTTCTTTTTCTATGTGGTCTTCATCATCCTGTCCATTTGTTTAGACTATTAATAAGAAAATGTTAGTAATAACATTTATTGATTGCTTTGATATGCTAGGCATTGTTCTAAGAATTTTTCAACAGTTTTATGAGGTAGGTGTTACTAATTTTCTCATTTTATCCCTGAGAAAATGAAGGCACAGAGTGATCTAGAAAAGTGCTCAAAGTCACACAGTTTGTAAATCAGAATTCTTTGGAAAACTTTTATATCTTCTAAAACAATACTGTCTAAGAGAACTTTCTGACAGACTGGGAATGTTCTATGCTGTCTAATACAGTGGCTGCCAGCCACATGTAGTTACTTAAAATTGGCTAGTGTGACTGAAACACTAACATTTTGATTTTATTTAATGTTAATTACTTTAAATCTAAATTTAAATAGTCACACACAGCTGGAGGCTACTACATTAGGTAGCACAGCCCTAAAATATAAGATGCGTGAAGGCAGGAAATTTTATATTTCACCTATTTTGATCATTGCTGAATTCATATTGCCTAGAACCTTGCCTGACAGGTAGTAGATACTTAATAAATCTTAATCAGATAAATGAATGAATGAATGAATGAAATAATATATGCAACTCTGAAATATGCAAATGGGTCATATTAAAATAAAAATCAATAAAATATCTTTGAGGTACATTCAGTCTCTTTCTTGTTTGTAGGTTCTGGGAAATGGCTTTTACATTCACAGGTCTTAAGCTGCAGGGATCACTAGGTCGATTTGGCAAAACAACCACTACTGATATAGAAGGCTACATGGAACTCCCAGATGGGAAGGTGAGTACAGCCACTATTCTACAATATTAAAATTGTGTTTTAAGTACATATATGAAAGCACACATATGTGAAAATATATTACATTCTAACAAACTCTGCCAATAACAGCTATTATCATTGTAAATGTAATGAAAATTTAATTTTACTTCTTCAATTATCAATTGTAATTAAAATATTTCCCTGAAATTGTCATCATCCATATGTACCCACCATTTTCTATTTTCTTTTTACTAAATATTATACACACATATAAAGTATGTGAGCATTTTCATATATTAACATAATGACGTATTTGTTACTTTTTTTTTTTTTGAGACAGAGTCTCGCTGTGTTGCCCAAGCTGGAGTGCAGTGGGGCGATCTCCGCTCACTGCAAGCTCTGCCTCCCGGATTCACGCCATTCTCCTGCCTCAGCCGCCTGAGTAGCTGGGACTGCAGGTGCCTGCCACCATGCCCGGCTAATTTTTTATATTTTTAGTAGAAATGGGGTTTCACCATGTTAGCGAGGATGGTCTCCATCTCCTGACCTCATGATCCACCCGCCTCGGCCTCCCAAATATTTGTTACTTTTAATTATGTCACAGAGTTGCAGTATTTATATTACTTATTTTTCCCCATTTTGTCTTGCTATCATGATCCAAGAAGACTTATTGGGTCAAAGGTTATATACAGCCTTGTGGCATTTATTTTTTTTGTCAGATTATTACTCAGAAAGAGCAACCACTTTATAGAGGCATCTGCAACATTGCAACTGTAATCTGTTAATTTATTCTTTAATATTGTTAGTTGCTTTCCTTTCTTCCTCTTATAAAATTTATAAGCATATTGCCTGAAATAATAGTTAATTAGGATTAGTTCTCTATCAGTATTTTACATAGCTTCCTATTAGAATGAATTATAGATTATTATTTGTGATCATCTCAGTTGTAAGTAAATGCCAGCATACAAATATTACTCTAAGGAACCAAGTGGTCTAGTCATCTACCTGACTGAATATTCTCAATTCAAAAGCATGGTATAGAGGAGGAAGTAAAAAGCCTTGGATGCTGGCTAAAATATATCTAAATCCATGAGATGATCTTAAATCATCCCAGCTTCAAATTCTCAATAGTGTAAGAATTAAGCTAAGATAAAGGTCAATAGAATCCTTGTTAAAAACCTGGTATGAGATATATATTTTTAAAGGGTTGGTAGAATTTGTATAGATATAGGGAAGAAATAAGCCATTTTAAATGATAGAGCAACTAAAGGAAATATTTAGCATTAGAAATAAATATCAGATTTTTAGAGGGCAGATTGGAATAAACCATTTATGTTGGCAAAGAGTGGAGACTTTTGGTTGAGAAGTATGACTGGGTCCTAGTGTACAAGGAGTTTAATAGGTAGAGAACTACTCTACATGGGAAGAGTAGACTTGCAAATGAAAGAAGTAATGAACAAATTTTGCCATAAAATGCCAGGTTGATTAGAAGAAGGGAAATCTGGAATCAAGGAAATGAGCTAGAATGGAAGCTGTTGCTGTCATCTAAAGAGAGATGATCAAGGGCCTAGACTTCTTGGAACAAATGGAAAAGGCAAGCTAGATATGAGTCACATTTCAGAAAGGAATGCCTTATAGGTTTTTGTCATCGTTGCTGGCTTTCATCACTGGACAGAAGAAAATAAGTCTAAACACTCTACCATAAAAGGCTGAGGCTTAAGAACAGAATCAGTAAAGTTGGTAGAGTTGTTAAAAAATAGGTAGACCCAAGAAATAAAAGACTGAACAAAATCATCAGTTTCTCTAGATAGGGGGGAGATGGAAATGCAGACCTCTAGAGCATGGAGGCAAAAATTAGAATACAGTTTCCCAAAGTAAATTTTTATGGAACATCAGTCTGTACAGAAGCTCCATAAAAATAAGACATTTTAAGTCAAATTCCTTTGTATCTAAAAATTCGTCTTGGTGATTCCCAGCAAATACTTCTCTATTAAAAGTTCCCAGGGGTCCTAGAGAAAATAAAGTTGTTTGACTTTGTTTATCCTAGCATCTGCCTTCTGGGGCTGTGTAGTCAGAATAGGAGGTTCTGAGCCACCTTGCTTGTATTAGAATGCTGACTGGGTAGTTTTGGGCAAGTTACTTAACTGTTTTGTGCTTCAATGTTCTCCTCTGTAAAATGGGGGTAATAATAGTCATGGCTACCATTGGCCCATATGGTTCCTTTGTGGGAGTCAGAAAAAGCTGTTTCTTCTATGAGAATGAGGTACCCAACATGCACAAGTGTACATGGTATCCCTGATAAATGTACCTAGTTCATACGGTTTTTTGCATTAAATAACTTAACATATATAAAGTACTGAACCAGTGCTTGGCACAGAGTCAATACTCAATAAATATTGCTTTATTTTGTGACGCTTGTTTAATATCTTAACAACTAATGTTTGGTGGCATGCACTTGGGAAAATGCCAGATTAAACAGATTAATTTGAGAAAAGTTTTAGATGATTAGCCTTGTTTGAAATTGGATACTATTATGCTATAATCTACTTAATTCAGTACTGGCCTTACAAGTTATCTAATATCTAAAATTTGACAGTATTACATTTAAAAAGTAGACTCTCATCTAATTCCACTCCTGTCTTTTGTCCTAAGAGATGTACCAAGAAGTCTATTGTATACATACAGGAACAATTACCAACAACATACAGCCTAATCACAAAGATGTAAAACTGATAATAATCCTGGAAGGAAATACATCAAAATGTTATTAGTAGTTGTGTCTGGGGTAGTAGGTCTTCATTTATGTATTTTTTTATTTTTCCATTTAAAAATTTTATAATCATTAAAAATAACCTTAAAAATAATTTTCACCTACTATTTGAGGCATAAATACATACACTTACCTGTTTTGATGCACATTTCTTTTTTCCACATATCTGCCAGGTACTCTCAGGGTCAGAATGGGGCAACATGCTGCTTTGGGAAGGTGGTCTGATCAAAGTGGAGCTCTGTCGAGGTACAAGCAAATCATGTCACAATGGTCCCATTAACCAGATAATGCTGGATGAGGGTGAAGTTATCACGGTTGGGTCAGATGGATGTGTTAGGGTAAGTTTTCTTGATGCTTGGATGGTAGCACCCACGTTTAAGACTTATAGATCACCCAGAGGGTTTTATTTCTCATAAAGGTTATTTTGTGAAGGAGATCAGTAGTCATTTACTCTCCAGCCCAACTCACTTTAAATCATGCTTCTCTTGTGGTAAATATTTGCATTCTTGTCAAAATTAATTTACTGCATTTTACCACTGAAACTTTGAGAGGGCCTCTTGTTATTTTGATTCTGTTGAAATAATAACTTCAGAAGATGAAAACTCATGTTAGCACAAGATGAACAGTAGACCCACATATCCTTCCAAAAGGCTCCATATGAATGGGCCATTTTGTAGGAACGAAGGTGCTGAAAATTTGTTAGTTATTTTTCACTGAGGTTACCAAATAGAAATACACCCAGAGGTGAACTGATGGAGTTTGCCTATGAATGCTACATTCTTCTTGCCCGTATGCTAGGGACCTCACTTGCTTTCTCTTGTGGACACTCTTTTGCCCAAGCCTGGGCTAAGCTGGAACATTGCTCTAGCATCTAAGTCCCCTTGATTGCTGTTGTCACACTTCTCCCGCCCACTCTGTTTAGCACTTTCTGTTCATGAGTATGTTGACCCGCTGTGGCTGGTCAACCTGTAGCCTTGGGATTTGCCTTGTAGTCCTCTTGGTAGATATTTTCAGTGGGGCCTTTCATAAGAAAGTGGTAGTGTTCTATTGACATTCTTTAAGAAGTGTTATCAAAAGTGAGATTGTATTTTTTTTTTAAGAGTCTGGTCACTCTGTTGCTACCGATTGAGCTTACTGTGTTTAGTATTGTTTAACCCATATCTCCCACAGTGGGTCTTCTTACCACTGGCTTTTTGAGCCCCGGTGTATGTTTTTACTTTTACAATATTAAATTTAATCTTGTTAGATTTCCCACATTGCTCTGAGAATCTTTTGTGTCTTTTATTTTGTCATATGATATATTTGCTATCTTTCTAAGACATATGTTACCCAAAAATGTTCAAATAACAAGTAGGAGAAAACTTCAGGAGAAAAGAAGTTAAATATTTCATATAGGATCCCTTCATGGACACCAGTAATTCCTAAGCTTGCTTCTCTTTTCAGAGTCTGTCCTTATCTTTTCAGTCCTTCACACAGTAAATCTCTACCTCTTACCGTTTAGAGAAAACCTAGCCCAACTCCCAGGGTTTAGTCTGATCCTAGTCTGATTCTTAACCCTAACCCTGACCTTCAGATATTTCTCTTCCCCCAACCAGGCTAATCTATGGGACAGTCTCCCCAGAGTTCCTTTCTCAAAGACTCAGTTATTCAGTCTAGGATCACATGGCAGGGTATGTCGCCAGAACTGTCCAGAATGAACTTTGGCCCCTCACAGGGGAGGTTCTGCTGAGCCTCCTTGCCACCATGAGGTAAAACTGTGCTCCCTCACTTTTCTTGTAGTATTCTGGACTCCTCTCCCAATGAGCAACAATCTACACTTTACTGTCTCACTGTGAGATAGTAACATTTACTATCTCACTTACTATGAAACATGTTTGGTGGTATGCACTTGGGGAAATGCCAGATTTTCCCAATGAGATAATAAAGTGTGAAATATTAATATTCAGGAAGAGAAACATTTTCTAATGGAGATTTTATCTACATCTATATTGTTTGCTTCTAATGAGATAGTGCTTGAGTCATTAAGCAAGAAGCTGTATTTCCCCCTTCCAGGGGTCTACTAGTGTGTAGAAAACAGGGTTCATTATGATGTCCTGCTGAACAACTGAACCATATACTCCTATGGCCACTTTATGTAAAAAGAGATCTAATAGAAACCTTGAAATAAAATTTGTTTTGGACAAATTAAAATTCTTATGCAAGGCTGTACATTCTCACTAATCTTTATAAATGTAAAGGAAACTGTAATAACTTACCATACCTTAGTTCAGAGTAACAGTCCAGGGTTCAGGTTTTGGTGTTCTTATCACACCTGTTCATTGTTACTTTTCATGAAAGAACAATAAATGACTTTTGAAAAAAAAGTCAGGGTTTTTCTGGCTTAGAAAATCAATGTTCAGAAACTACTGATTGATGAAAATATTTTCTTTATATTTTACAAGATATGGGATTTTGAGACAATAGACACTGCTGATATAATAGATGAGACTGGATTGTTGGAAATTGAGCCTATTAATGAACTTCAAGTAGACAAGAATGTGAATCTCTTCTCTATGATAAAAATGAGTGAAACTGAAAATAACTTTTGGTTGGCTCAGGTGTGTTGCATTCTTCTCTTTTGGCTCTTTAACATTACAGGGACAAAAAAATTAAAATAATAGTATGATTGATTTGCCTGCAAGTCCATTTGACTGTAAGTGTTATGAGATTGCTTATTGTGTGGCTGCATTCTAAAATATAGAGTTGTTTTTATTAAATTTCAATTATACTTTAAAATATATGTGAGCTTTTGGTATTATTGCTTGTCCTTACTTTATTAAATCATAGGAAAAACATTTTAAAAATTTGATGAAAGTTTAAAATGATAAAACAAAATACTATTTAATTTTTTTTAGGATGCCAATGGAGCCATATGGAAGCTTGACCTTAGTTTTTCAAATATTGTAAGTTGCCTATTATTCTTATTTTCCCCAAACTTTCATAGTAAAAACTTTTCTTATTTGTCTTTAAAGTATTCTTTATCTTTCTCCATATTTGATCATGGTTCTCATAAAAATCTTGTCCAACATGTGCTACTCTTGAGAATTCTCTCTCATTATGATTTTACATAAAAAAGTATCTATCTCATAGCATAATTTACCAGAAAAGTGGCAGTGACAACACCTAACATTATTAAGTGCTTTATAGTTTTTATAAATATATGGAATTTTCATTTATTTTATCTCATGTGATCCTCATCGCTACCCTATTTAGTAGGCAAGCAACTGTTATCTCATTTTACAGATGAAGAAATGGAAACTGGCATTTGAAGTGACTTGCACAAAATCACACAGCCATTAAGGGCAAAGCCCAGGAGTCTATCTGGTTCTCCTAAATCTGAACTCGTGTTCTTTCTAACTTTTTGGGCTTTTTCTTATTTCTATGTAAATAAAATCACACATGTGTTATATTTTTCCCTTTGCATTTTTTAAAACTTGATCTTAATTCTATGTCACCTTGTCTTTGAAATCTAGTAAGTGTCTGTCTATTCTCAGACCCAGGACCCAGAATGCCTCTTTTCCTTCCATTCCGGAGCTGTTGAAGCCGTGGCTGTTTCTCCTCTCACTTATCTCATGGCCACAACTGCCTTGGACTGTAAGTAGGAACCCTTAATAAAAATATATCTGGCCTTGTTTTGTTTTATTTGCAATACAATTTTTATATGTGTTTGACTTAAGAGCATTTGAGGATTTTCCCAAAAGGGGAGCCTCTTGAATGCAAGTGAGGTGAGTTGCAGAGATGAGAGGGCACAAAATGCAGCAGCCATGGTTATTGTGAGAGATTAAAATAAGGACACAATCTGTAAATTGTTCATGAAAATGCTGCTCATTTTGATATTGTCCGCATTTGTCTTTTTTCTATTCTTTCCATCTCCTTTCTTCCTTCTTAACTTATGGCAAATCCATATGGACTATGCAAGGTGAAATTGACCCACCAGTCAATCATCTGTTTTATTCTTTATTATTCATGTTTATGAATTACCTGTTTGAGGTTGTACATGAAATTTTTTACAAAAGAAAGTTATTGACTGATTTAGTTAAGAAATTTCTTGTTATAGTATTCAATATGTAAAAAGTAAGCAAAAACTTAAAAAATTATGTATATAATTTTTTTCTTTTAAAACTGTCTTTCCATAGGCTCTGTTCGAATCTATGATTTTGCTAGCAAAACTCTTTTGACTCAGATGAAATTCAAACAAGGAGGTACTGCCCTTGTTTGGGTACCCCGAATGGTAAGTTTGTTGTTATAATGAATTACCAGAATCTGTTGGTAAATATGGTATATCAATGCTATTTCTTGGAAATATAGATATTTGCTGACTCAAAATTTTAAGGAATAATAAAAGTTTTAAGTTAGTTTATTTTAGTCAGAATGTAATAGAAATCTTTACCATGATTGTTGTTATGGGTTTGGTCTTGTTTTTAGTGAAATTTCTGTTTTTATGCCACCTGTAGATTCGTAATAGTTTCATGTTGCAAAGCAGTTTCCCAACAGAACTTTGTGTCTCTAGCCTCGACCCATCTGACTTTGATTTCATTCATCCTATTAATATTTACAGAGTGCCAACAATGTGCCAGGTCTTGTTTTAGATTCTGGGAATATAGCAGTGAATAAAAAGACAAAAAACACTTGCCCCTCATGGACCTTATGCTTTAGTGGTTGGGAGGCAGAGACAGATAGTAGTCAAAATAAGTAAGTTAAGTACATTTTATGTTAGATAATTACAAGAACTATAGAAACAAATTAAGCTGGGATAGGGAGTTGTTCCATTTATCAATTGCTGTGTAATATACTATCTCAAAATGCAGTGGCATAAGATAATCATTTTATTTTGTTCATGTAGTCTTTGTGTTGAGATTCGGGTGACAGCAGGGATGGATTGTCTCTGCTTCAGGGTGTCTGGGAACTCAGCTGGGAAGACATGAATGGCTGGGCCTGGAATAGCCCAAAGGCTTCTTGATCACAAGGCTGTCACCTGGGTTGGACGACTTGAAGGCTAGGCTATGCTGGGACTGCCAATAGGAGTGTTTATACATAATACCCTCTCCATGTGGCTTGGGCTTCATCAGAACATGGCAGCCTCAGGACAGTCACACACTTTTTACATGGTAGCTCAGGGCTCCAAGATCTAATGTTCCAACAGTAAAGGTAGAAGCCGATGATCTTTTATGGCCCATTCCCCAGAAGTTAAAATATCACTTCTACCATACTTGATTGGGTGAAGCAGTCACACAGTCACAAGCCCCATACAGAATCAAGAGGAGGGGACTTAAACCCCATCTCTCCATGGGAGGCACATCAAAGATTTGCAGCCATATTTTTAAAATGCCATGGAATTATTTGGGGAAATATTTAATCTTTATTATTTTGGGTTGAAATTAAAGAGAAAATATTCCAGGCTAAAAGTAAATGTGGATATAACTGGAATGAGGGGGAATTTCATGATGGGATCAAGACCAGAAGGAGAACTTAGTCCAGGGAACAGAGCCAGCTTTGTGATGAGGCTAGAGCAAGTAGAAATGACAGAGCGTTTGGATTGGCAGACCTAGCTCACTCACTATCCTAATCTAGTTACACTCTTAACTGAAGTCTTAAAACTACAATCCAGGTAATTGAATTGTTTATTCAGATGGTTGTGTAATGTTCACAGCATGTTTCCTTTTTTAGGCTTATATCCGAGTAATGATCATATGGATTTTAAGCTACAATTAAAATGTCCCTTCTCCATACCCCTTTACCTTTCTGGAAGGCTACACATCAGTCTTTATGACCCAGCTCAGGTCAGACATCATCTCTGCATAGCCCTCCATGAATCTACCTTCAAGTAGAGTTAGGGCCTCCTTCTTCCCCTTAGTGCTTGTGTGTATATCTCTTACAGCATTTATCACAGCATACTAGGATTATGTGCTTTATTGTCTTTCCCACTAGACTTTTTTCATGGTGACAACCATGCCTTATTCTTTGCATCTCCTGTGCCTCTATAGTTACTGGTACATTTAGACACTTAGTAAATTTTTATTGGATAAACAACATTCAACTGGAGTTGAATGGTGTACAACTTTTTTATTCCCCAAATTCTCATAACTGATTGTCATTGAGCTCTACAGGATGCCCAGGCTCTTCCAAGACAGCAGATTTGGTACATTCAGACATTGGTAGATTTATATCTCCAGCTGAGACTTTATGAAGACTCTTCTTAATGTGACGTGGAACCCATTTTATCATCTACTGCTTGCCTGTCTTTCTCTCCAGCCTCCCGGGGAAATATTCTCTTACTCTAGTCATACTATAACTTTTTCTTGAATTCTGTTATTTCCTGCCACAGGACTTCTGCAGAAGTTATATTCTCTCTTAGGAGTGCTTGTCCCACCTTCCTGTACCTAGCTAATTCCTGAGCATCCTTTTGTTATCAGCTCCACCATCTCTTTCTTAGGGAAGCCATAAGTTGAGGTCAGCCTTCTTTGTTATATGCTCTCAGAGAATGCATTTTTTTCTTTTAGCACTTATTTCAGTTCATAATTTCACACTCAGTTATGTGATGATTAATGTGTCCAACCTTTCACTAGACCAAAACTCTGTGAAACCAAGCACTGAGTCTGTTTATGTTCACCACTGAGTGGCTGATGATAGGTGCTTAGCATGTGGTAGGCAGACACACTGCTGTTTGTTCATTCTATGTTTGAATTAACATTATTTATCCTTCCTGTGGTCATTGATTATAAAGAGATATGCTAGAATGGATAGTGGTTACCAGAAAGTGGTATAAAGGATTGCCAATGGGCAGCCAATATTAAATTACCTAAGTCTAAATAAAATATCTGTTATATAGTCCAACTTTCTCAATTAACTCGTTTCAGGTCCCTTATCTTTAATTTTTTCCAAGGTAAACTTCACTGGAGCAGAAATTATTGTAGGATTTGAAGATGGAGTTGTTCGGATTCTTGAACTTTATGATCCAAAAGGGCTCACGATTTTTGTGGGACGGAAGAAAATTTCGGATGCCAATATTCGCTTGAAACAGGTTTTCAAACCCCATACTGCTCGTGTCACTGCTTTAGCTTATGAACGTGATGGGGAAATTCTAGCCACAGGGGTAAGCAGTACATTTCCTTTCTTTTCTTGTTGAAATTTTATAGTTAACATTGCCTTATAAGTACTCTTACTTCATCATGTCTTATTTACTGAAATTCATTTTCTATCAATATATTCATATTTTGCTTTCTTTATAGTCATATTCTTTCAATGTAGTCTGTGAATAGCCCTCTTTTTAATCAGAATGGAGCTGGAGCATGTGAATAACACTTAAAAATATTCTTGCAAATTGAATTCTAATGCTTATTTTAAATGAATAGGAAATTTCAACTGGGGACCATGCTAGTTGTATTGTTTATAATCGGTATTTTATTCAACATAGGTATGTTCTTATATAGAATTGTCATAAATGAAGAGAATAACCATGTAAATTCTTTATGCACTAGTAGGCGAGCATATGCATGGTAGAATTTTTTTGTGTGCATTTCTGAAAGTATGGTGATCATATTTTCAGAACCACATATTGAAACACATGGTTTGCCAAAAGTTCTAATGGGGAAAATGGAGCAAGTTTTAGAAATAAGAATTCTCCTAGAATAATCTGGGATATATGACCATTGTAGATAGAGATAGCGTATGCTATTAAATGCTTTTTTTGTGATCTATAGACTAGATTTCATAGTAATATATATTTGGTGGATGTGTCTTTTTCCTTAGAGTAAAGATCAAACTGTTTTCTTCTTTGAAGTGGAAAGGGATTATAAGCCAATTGGTTATATTAATACTCCTGGACCTGTGTGTCAGTTAATGTGGTCTCCTATGTCTCATGTAAGTCATTATTATTTGTCTTCCTGCTTAAATCTCAATTACTACATAGTGAAACTATCTTGTAGATAGAGAATAGCAAGTGGAATTTTTAGCCCACTCCTGGTTCCTGCAGTGAGGGTCAGGGATGCAACAACAGAAAGTTCAGGTGGCTGCTGCTGGGGTTGGCCAGTAGAGCATCACTCAGGAGGCTTCCTCTCTCTCACTGCCTCCTTTCTCTTTCACGGTCTTATTGGTTGACCATGATCCTCTCTCAAAACCCAGCGTTTTTTCAGGCTTTCCTCCAATGGGACTTTTGACCACAGGCACGACATGTCGAAATGCTTTCACCTTGATCAGTCAGTCTCTCTGAGAATCAGAAGCTGAATTCTAAGGTCTGAATGTACTTTTCCTCATCTTTATCTCTTTGCTTCTCCTCTGCCCTCAATCCACATCTATTTCCTCTTCTATCCTTTTATTTCTTCTTTCTTAGCAATTGGTAATTCAGTATTGATTACTAATGTCTTTTAATGTCTCCAGTTTTACTAAATGTGAGCATATGATAATTCAGTCATCTAAATATTGATTGACTGTCTAAACCAAGTGCTGTGCCAGGTGCCAGGATAATAATACTGACGAATTGCATAGAAGTGCCATCAGGATTCTTGGAGTAACATTGGTAATCCACTTTAAGCTTTTCTAAATAAAAGGACCAGAAAATACATTAGTATTATCTTAAAAATGCTTTTTGAAATTAGTCAACAAATACTCATTGTTTCTATCTTTTCTAGGCACTGTGGTGGATTAAATAAGCAGTACAAAACAGTCTCTCGAGGAGAAAAAAATATACATTTAAAAAGTTAAATATACCTTATCATTGAACAATAAGGTTTCACAAAGGAATTGATGACTAAAATATCAATGGTATAGACCAAGCTTGTCCAACCCATAGCCTGTGGGCTGCATGCAGCCTAGGATGGCTTTGAATGAGGCACAACACAAATTCGTAAACTTTCTGAAGACTTTATGAGATATTTTGCAGTTTTTTTTTTTTAGCTCATCAGCTGTTGTTAGTGTTAGTTAGTGTATTTTATGTGTGGGCCAAGACAATTCTTCTTTTTCCAGTGTGGCCCAGGGAAGCGAAAAGATTGGACACCCGTGGTATAGACAATGTGTGTTGTGAATTTAGAGCAGGGAACTATCAAGAAAGGAAGAAGTTAAAATTAAGTTATTATTTTGTATTACTGTACCTTGATTTTGAGAAATTGGTAGGATATGACCAAATGAATAAGAGATGGGTACAGATGGTTCAGGTGAAGGGAGTGGTAGCTGCAAAGGAAGCTCTGTGAGAAAGCATGAATGTTTATATCACAATGTAAAACATTATGTGCATCCTTTATTCACTTCCCTAGATACAAAGTTAAAAAGATCAACCAACATTTGCCAGGGGTTGGGGTGGTGAGTGGGAGGGGAGTAGGTGTGACATTAAAGAAGTAGCTTGAGGGAGACCTTTGTGGTGATGGTATAGTTTTGTGTCTTAATTGTCATGATGCTTACACAAATCTACACATATGAGAAAATGATGTAGAGCTGTACACACATTCTGTACTAATGTCAAAGTCCTGGGTGGTTTTGTATAGTTGCATAAGATGTAATCAGTGGTGGAAACTGAGTGAAGGGTATGTGATACCTCTGTGTACTATCTTTTCAACTTCCTGTAAATCTATAATTATTTTGAAATAAGTTAAAAAAATTAAAAGTAATTATTGGTTTATTTGTGTGGCTATAATGGAATACTTGAGGCTGGGCAATTTGGCTCATGGCTTTGCAGGCTACACAAGAAGCATGGTGCCAGCATCTTCTGGTGAGGGCCTCATGGGCTTGTAGTCATGTCAGAAGGTGAAAGGGATCTAGCTTGTATAGAGATCATGTAGTGAGAGAGGAAGCAAGAGGGAGAGCGGGGAGACCAGGTGTGGTGGCACACACCTGTAATCCCAGCACTTTGGGAGGCCAAGGCAAGTGGATCACTTGAGTGCAGGAGTTGAGACAAGCCTGGGCAACATGGTGAAACCCTGTCTCTACAAAAAATACAAAAATTAGCCAGATGTGGTGGTGCACGCCTGTAGTCCCAGCAACTCGGGAGGTTGAGGTGGGAGGATCGCTTGAGGCTGCAGTGTGCCAAGATCGCGCCACTGCGCTCCATCCAGCCTGGGTGTCAGAGTGAGACCCTATCACAAACAAACAAACAAAAGAGGGAGTGGGGGAAGTGCCAGGCTCTTTTTAATCACCAGCTCTCCTGGGAATGAATAGAACAAGAATCCACCCCCTTCCCCACCCAGGGAAAGCATCAATCTATTCATGAGGCATCCACCCGCAAGACCCAAACACCTCCCATTAGGCCCCATGTCTAACATTAGAGATCAAATTTCAATGTGAGATTTGTAGGGGACAAACAACCTGTACCATGCAAGACCAAAACACTCAGCGTAATTTAAAAGTCATTTTGGGCAGTCCTGCTTGCTAGCACTTGTATTTCTAAAATCATTTGCAAATTACTAAAGTAAAAAGTAAATTACTGTATGTAACTGACCTGCTGCAGACTTTAATTGTCCAAATTGCAGTAGATCTTAGCCCTTACCAGCTGAAATATCAGATCTCATATCTGAGCATAAAGCATTAAGCTTCTGCCTAATGGTTTTGGGTGGTTCCGGTAAGGGTGCATCCCATGTACACACAGAGCCATTCTGTCTGCCATGGTTACTACCATGTTCACTTTGGCAGCAGTGTGGAGAAGACACAAGGGAGCCAGGTCAGGGGCAGGTGGATCTATTGGGCAGCTGTGATGTGACTAGAGCATGAAAGACTGTGCAGACAAGAGATATTTAGAAGAGAAAATTGACAGAACTTGGTGATCTTTTATTTTTGTGAAGATAATTTGGAGGTGTCTAAATGGAGTTCATTATAGTCTCTCTAAGACATGTTCTTCCTCCCGTATTATTCTTGGACTTCCATTTTCCCTGTCACTAAAGCCAGAATCTTGAGAATTATTCTTGTCTTTGTTACTATTATTTTTTATTTTTGTGGGTACATGTGTGTGTGTGTGTGTGTATATGTATATATATATATATTTATGGGGTACATGAGATATTTTGATAAGGTGTATAATGCATAATAATCATACCAGAGTAAATGGGATATCCATCACCTCAAGCATTTATCCTTTATGTTACAAACAATCCAATTATACTCTTTCAGTTATTTTAACATGTGCAATAAATTATTATTGGCTACAGTCTCCCTGTTGTGCTATTAAATACTAGATCTTATTCATTTTATGTATTTTTTCTTACTCATATACCATCCCCAATTTGCACCCCACTCCCCCCCACCACACCCACCACCCTTCTCATCTGCTGGTAACCATCATTTTACTTTCCATCTCTATGAGTTCAGTTGTTTTCATTGTTAGCTCACAAGTAAGTGAGACCATGTGATGTTTGTCTTTCTGTGCCTGGCTTTTTTCACTTAACATAATGACCTCCAGTTCCATCCAGGTTGCTGCAAATAATAGGATCTCATTCTTTTTTATGGCTGAAGAGTACACATTGTGTATATGTACCACATTTTCTTTATCCATTCATCTGTTGTGGGATAGTTAGGTTGCTTTCAAATCTTGGCTATTGTGAATAGTGCTGCAATAAACATGGAAGTACAGATGTACTGATTTCCTTTCTTTTGGGTATATACCTAGCAGTGGGATTTGCTGGATCATATGTTAGCTCCATTTTTAGTTTTTTTGAGGAGCCCCAAACTGTTCTCCATAGTGGTTATACTAATTTACATTCCTACCAACAGTGTACTTTATTTACTCCACATTCTTACCAGCATTTGGCATTGCCTGTCTTTTGGAAAAAAGCCATTTTAACAGGAATGAGATAATATCTCGTTGTAGTTTTAAATTTGCATTTCTCTGATGATTAGTGATGTTGAGCACCTTTTCATATACCTGTTTGCCATGCGCATGCCCTCTTTTGAGAAATGTCTCTTCAGATTTTTTGCCAATTTAAAAATTGAATTAGTAGATTTTTCCCCCATAGAGTTGTTTGGGCTCCTTGTATATTCTGGTTATTAATTCCTTGTCAGATGGATAGTTTGCAAATATTTTCTGTCATTCTGTGGGGTGTCTCTTCACTTTATTGATGGCTTCCTTTGCTGTGCAGAAAGTTTTTAACTTGATGTGATTCCATTTGTCCATTTTCGCTTTGGTTACTTGTGCTTGTGGGGTGTTATTCAAGAAATCTTTGCCCAGTCCAATGTCCTGGAGAGTTTCCCCAATGTTTTCTTTTAATTGTTTCATAGTTTTGAGGTCTTAAGTTTAAGTCTTTAATTCATTTTGATTTGATTTTTGTATATGGCAAGAGATAGGGGTCATTTTATTCTTCTGCATGTGGATATCCAGTTTTTCCAGAACCGTTTATTAAAGAGACTGTTCTTTGTGCAATCTATGTTCTTGGCATCTTTGTCAAAAATGAGTTCACTGTAGATGTATGGATTTGTTTCTGCATTCTGTATTCTGTTCTATTGGTCTGTGTTTCTGTTTTTATGTCAGTACCATGCTGTTTTGGTTACTGTATCTCTGTAGTATAACTTGAAGTCAGGTAATGTGATTTCTCCAGCTTTCTTCTTTTTACTCAGAATAGCTTTTTCTATTCTGAGTCTTTTGTGATTCTGTATAAATTTTAGGATTTTTTTCCTATGTTTATGAAGAATGTGATTGCTATTTTGATAGGGATTGCATTTAATTTGTAGATTGCTTTAGATAATATGGACATTTTAACAATATTGATACTTCCAATCTATGAATATGGAATATCTTTCTTTTTTGTGTCATCTTTAATTTCTTTCATCCAATTTTATAGCTGTCATTATAGAGATCTTTCATTTCTTTGGTTAAGTTAATCTCTATGTATTTTATTTTATTTGTAGCTATTGTAAGTGGGATTACTTTTTTAAATTTCTTTTTCAGATTGTTTGCTGTTGGTGTATAGAAATGCGATTGGTTTTTGTGTGTTGATTTTGTATCCTGCAACTTTACTGAATTTACTGAATTTACTAGTTCTAACAGTTTTTTGGTGGCATCTTTAGATTTTACCAAATATAAGATCATATATTCTGCAAACAAGGATAATTTGACTTCTTTCTCTCTAGTTTGGATGCCCTTTATTTCTTTCTTATCTGATTGCTCTATCTAGGACTTCCAGTACTACGTTTAATAACAGCAGTAACAGTGGGCATCCTTGCTGGGTTTCAGATCTTAGAGGAGAGGCTTTCTGTATTCATTTAGTATGATACTAGCTATAGGTCTGTCATATATGGGTTTTATTGTGTTGAGGTATGTTCCTTCTCTACTCAGTCTTTTGAAAATTTTTATCATGATGGGATGTTAAATTTTATTAAGTGCATTTTCAGCATCAATTGAAATGATCATATGATTTTTGTCCTTCATTCTGTTGATATGATGTATCACACTGATTGATTTGCATATGTTGAACCATCCTATCATCCCTGGGATAAATCCCACTTGGCCATGATGAATGATCTTTTTAATGTGTTGTTGAATTCAGTTTGTTAGTGTTTTGTTGAGGTTTTGTATCAATATTCATCAGTGATAGTGGCCTGTAGTTTTCTTTTTGTGATGTGCCTGTGTCTGGTTTTGGTATTAGGGTAGTACTGGCCTGGTTGAATGAGTTTGGAAGTATTCCCGCCTCCTCAGTTTTCATAATAGTTTGAGCAGGATTGATATTCTTTTTTTTTTTTTTTTTTTAAGACGGAGTCTCGCTCTGTAGCCCAGGCTGGAGTGCAGTGGCCGGATCTCAGCTCACTGCAAGCTCCGCCTCCCGGGTTTATGCCATTCTCCTGCCTCAGCCTCCCGAGTAGCTGGGACTACAGGCGCCCGCCACCTCGCCCGGCTAGTTTTTGTATTTCTTAGTAGAGACGGGGTTTCACCGTGTTAGCCAGGATGGTCTCGATCTCCTGACCTCGTGATCCGCCCATCTCGGCCTCCCAAAGTGCTGGGATTACAGGCTTGAGCCACCGCGCCCGGCCGATATTCTTAAATGTTTGATAGAATTCAACAGTGAAGCCATTTGGGTCCCAGGCTTTTCTTTGCTGGGAGACTTTTTAAAATTATGGCTTTGATCTCATTACTCAATATTGGTCTGTTCACGTTTTGAATTTCTTCATGGTTCAGTCTTGGTAGGTTGTATCTTCTAGGAATTTTACTATTCAAGGTTTTAAAATTTATTGGTATACAGTTGCTCATAGTAGCCTCTAATGATCCTTTGAATTTCTGTGGTATCAGTTGTAATGTTTCCTTTTTCATCTTTGATTTAATATATTTTAGTCTTCTCTCTCTTTTTTTGTTAGTCTGGCTAAAAGTTTGTCAATTTATCTTTTGCAAAAACAACTTTTTAACTTATTGATCTTTTGTATTTTCTTTCATTTTCATTTAATTTTGTTCTGATCTTTTTAATTTATTTTCTTCTACTAATTTTGGTTTGGGTTTGCACTTACTTTTTTTGTTCTTTAAGATACGTCATTAGTTATTTGAAGTTTTTCTATCTTTTTTGATGTAGTTGCTTATAGCTATAAACTTTTCTCTTAGTACTGCTTTCACCATATTCCACAGGTTTTGGTATGCTGTGTTTCCACTGCCATTTGTTTCAACACATTTTTAAATTTTCTTCTTAATTTCTTCATTGACCCACTGGTCATTCAGGAACATATTGTTTAATTCCTGTGAGTTCATGTAGTTTCCAAAATTCCTTTTTATTGATTTCTAATTTCATTTCATTTTGGTCTGAGAAGATACTTGATATAATTTCATTTTTAAAAATGTTTTAAGACTTGTTTTGTGGACTAGCATATGGTCTGTTCTTCAGAATTATCCATATGCTGAGGAGAACAATGTGTATTCTGCAGCCATTGGATAAAATGTTCTGTAAATATCTATGAGGTCCATTTGGTCCATAGTACAGATTAAGTCCAATGTTTCTTTGTTCATTTTCTGCCTGGAAGATCTGTCCAGTGTTGACAGTTGGGTGTTAAGAGTCTCCAGTTATTGTTGTATTGGGGTTGATCTCTTTCTTTAGCTCTAATAATATTTGATTTCTATATATCTAGGTTCTTCAGCATTGAGTGCATATATATTTACAATTGTTATATCCTTTTACTGAATTGACCCCTTTATCACTATATAATGACCTTCTTTGTCTTAAAAATCTATTTTTTTCTGATGTAAATGTAATTGTTTCTACTCTATTTTGATTTCCATTTGCATAGAATATCTTTCTGTTCCTTTACTTTCAGTCTATATGTGTCTTTATAGATGAGGTATGTTTCTTGTAGGCAACAGATCACTGAGGCTTGTTTTTTAAATCCATTCAGCCATCTCATTTCTTTTGTTTGGAGAGTTTAGTCCATTTACATTCATTGTTATTGTTGATAAGTAAGGACTTACTTCTGCCATTTTGTTATTTGCTTTCTGGTTGATTTGTGGTCTTCTTTCCTTCCTTCTTATCTACCTTTTAGTGAGGGTGATTTTCTCTGGTGGTATGTTTTAAATTTCTTTTGTATCCATTGTATGTTTTTTTCATTGAGGTTACCATCAGGGTTGCAAATAATATCTTAATCTAAAGACATACAGAAGTTGAATGAATAAAAAAATAAGACCCACTTTGGTTGAAAGGCAAGTGATGGAAAAAGACATTCCATGCAAATGGTAACCAAACATAAGCAGGGATTGCTGTATTTATATCAGACAAAATAGACTTGACATAAAAACTGTCATAAGATACAAAGAATAACATCTTATAATAATAAAATATCAGTCCACCAGAAAGATATAACAATTATAAATATAAATATAAATATACACACACACACACACATACACACACACACACACACACACACATATATACACACATCCCACCTCAGAGCACCTAAATATATAAAGCAAACATTGAGAAAGATGAAGGGAGAAATAGAAAGTAATACAATAATAGTAGACTTCTATACCCCACTTCTAATAATGGATAAAACATATAGATAGAAGATCACTAAAGAAACAGAGGCAGGGCGCAGTGCCTCACACCTATAATCCCAGCACTTTGGGAGGCTGAGGCAGGCCAGTCACCTGAGGTCAGGAGTTTGAGACAAGCCTGGCCAACATGGTGAAACCCTGTCTCTAACCCCCCCCTCAAAAAAAATACAAAAATTAGCTGGGTGTGGTGGCATGCCTATAGTGCCAGCTACTGGGGAGGCTGAGGTGGGAGAATCCCTTGAACCCAGGAGGCGGAGGTTTCAGTGAGCTGAGGTCACACCACTGCCCTCCAGCCTGGGTGAGAGCAAGACCCCATCTCAAAACAAACAAACAAACAAACAAACAAGCAAAACCCCAGAAGACTTGTATAACACTATAGGCCAAATAGCCCTAACAGATGTGTTCAGAGCAGTCCACCAACAGCAGTAGAATACACATTCTTCTCAAGTGATATGCAACTTTCTCTGGGATAGATCAAATTCTGTTTTTACCACATACAATGAAGTTTTCTGAACAAGAAAGAAAATCATAAAATATAAACTCTGTTTCTTTGAGGCCCTTGTCATTCACCTGTAACATCTTTTCTTTCTACATTGCTATAATCTGACCACCTGGTTGATCCTGCTTCTTTATTTGAATTTTGAGAATATGGTTATCTTTCTCTCCAGTAAAAGTACAAACAAGTATTCTGAATGATATTGTATTAGTCTGTTTTCACACTACTGATAAAGACATATCCAAGACTGGGTAATTTATAAATAAAAAGAAGTTTAATAGACTCACAATTCCTCATGGGTGGGGAGGCCTCACAATCATGGTAGAAAACAAAGGAAGAGCAAAGGGATGTCTTACATGGCAGCAGGCAAGAAGAGGACTTGTGCAGGGGAACTCCTCTTTATAAATCCATCAGATCTTGTGAGACTTATTCACTATCATGAGAAGAGCACAGGAAAGACCTGCCCCAGTGATCCAATTACCTTCCACTAGGTTCCTCTCATGACATGTGGGAATTGTGGGAGCTACAATTCAAGATGAGTTTTGGGTAGGGACACAGCCAAACCATATCAGATATTAACCATGTGGATAATTGATCAAACAGCATCAGACTCTGAACTTCTTGACTCCCTCATCTTCCATGATTTTTATAGTTTGCCCACACACTTTCACAGCTACCCACTGGATACTTATTACTGTGTTTTTGTTTGCTAGACCTACCATAACAAAATACAACAAAGTGGATGGCTTAAACAACATAATTTCTTTCCTCACAATTCTGGAGGCTAGAAGCCCCAAATCAAGGTGTTGGTAGGTTTAGTTTCTTATGAGACCTCTCTGCTTGGCTTGCAGACAACTGTTTCTTGCTATGTTCTCACATGGTCATCTCTATGTTTGTGTTGTCTGTGTCTTAATCCCCTCTTCTTATAAAGACATCAGTCATATTGGATTAAGGGCCCACCCTAACAACCCTGTTTTAACTTATCTCTTTTAAAGATCTATCCCCAAATGTAGTCACATTCTGAAGTATTGGGGGTTAGAACTTCAATATATGAATTTTTTCTGAAGGGACACAATTGAGCATATAACAACTATAAGAGCTCAAGCTTAAAAGTCAACTATTTTGGGCTGGGTATGGTGGCTTACGTCTGTAATTCCAGCATTTTGGGAGGCCAAGGTGGGCGGATCACAAGGTCAGGAGATTGAGACCATCCTGGCTAACACGGTGAAACTCCGACTCTACTAAAAATACAAAAAAATTAGCTGAGCGTGGTGGCAGGCACCTGTAGTCCCAGCTACTCGGGCGGCTGAGGCAGGAGAATGATGTGAACCCAAGAGGCGGAGCTTGCAGTGAGCTGAGATCATGCCACTGCACTCCAACCTGGGTGACAGAGCAAGACTCCGTCTCAAAAAAAAAAAAAAGTCAACGATTTGGAAACCATCATTCTCAGCAAACTAACACACGAACAGAAAACCAAACACCACATGTTCTAACTCATAAGCGGAAGTTGAACAATGAGAACACATGAACGCAGGGAGGGGAACATCACACACTGGGGCCTGTCAGCGGGTGGGAGGATAGGGGAGGGATAGCATTACGAGAAATACCTAATGTAGATGACGGGTTGATGGGTGCAGGAGACCACCATGGCATGTGTATACCTATGTAACAAACCTGCACATTCTGCACATGCATCCTAGAACTTAAAGTATAATTAAAAAAAAAAAAAAAAGTCAACTATTAAACTAGCCTTTACTCTGACTTCACCCTTTGTCTTTTTCAGACAATTTATTTGCCACTCTATCTCCAAGCAGTTCTTTGATGACACGGACCTGTATTTCATTCACAATTTGCTTTTCCTAATTTATTAGTTCTCTCTTCTTCATTTCCTTCCATGTCCAGCTTAAATTTTATAATTCTTTATTTCAATAATACTATGAATTGAATGTTTATACTCCCCCTGACACTCCAATTCATGTTAAAGCCTAAATCCCCCATGTGATAGTATTTGGAGGTGGGGCCTTTGAGGTAATTAGGTCATGAGGGTGGAACCTTTGTGAATGGGATTAATTTCCTTATAAGGGGATGAAGAGACCAGAGTTTGTTCTCTCTGTCCTGTGAGAATACAACAAGATCACCATCAATGAACCAGGAAAAATGCCCTTATCAGATACTGGATCTGCCAGTCCCTTGATCTTGGGCTTCCCAGCTCCTGGAACTCCGAGAGATGAATTTCTGTTATTTAAGCTACCTAGTTTATGGTATTCTATTATAGCGGCCTGAACTAAGATAAACAAGGATCAAAAACATTCTTCCAATGCCCTGATTTCCTTTATTCCTCTGTCTTTTCTTCATACCCATCAAGCAAAAGTCCATCTCTGAACTTCCCCCAACTAATTTATATTGGCCTATAGTGATCAGCCAAAGGCTGCTGGAGATAGTTATATGTCAACGAAGATTACCTCCTCTATAATTTAGTGATTAAAATGGCCTCGACATAATCCATAAAATGGTTCAGCAATCCCATGACATTGCTCTTATCAACTCCCTCTTTCACATATGATGACCATTTTAGAACTTTTCTTCTCTACAAAGCTTCAAGCCTTTTGCTCCCAACTCACTCTCAGCAAAACTTGTATCATAGAAAAACTAGGAGCCCTCAGACAGGAACTTTTTCACTTCCCAGTACCAAACGGAAAATCCCATTTACCTCTGTATTCATCTGCTCTTCCTCCCTCTTTTAAAATAGAGAAGCTGTCTCCCTTCCTACTTAAGGCCAATTCTGCCTCTTGCCCTTTTGTTTCTACTCTCTCCCAGTTTTTTTTCAATATTTTACATTATTTCTCTTTTCTGTCATAGAAATTTAATCATACCTGTTTATTGGACTGTTTCCTTCAGTATTTAAATATGTTCTTGTCTCTCCCACTTACAAAACATAACTTCCTTGATCTTATATTCTCCTCTAGCTACTACCCTATCTCTCTAATCAGCCTACTTTCTCAAAAGGATGGACTATTCTCAGACTCCATTTCCTTACATATCACTCTCTCCTTTATGTGCTCTTACCTGACTTCTAGTCTCATCATTCCACCAAATCAGCTCTTCTAAAAGCACCAATAATATCCATTTAACGTTTAGTTCTTATATTTCTTGACCTCTTAGCAACGTTTGATCCTATCAATCTGTCCTTACTTTTTGAAATACCATTTCGCTTTCACTTTTGTGGTACTATGCTTCGCTGGTTCCCTTTCCCACATCTTGTCATTCTTTCTCAGTCTTCCTCACTCAGTCATTGAGTATTAAGTTTCCCTAAGGCTCTGCCAATCTCTCCTCTCATTCTGTTCTTTTGCCCTAGGTGATGCCATCCAAGCCACAGTTTTCTTTTAAAAGCAAATGTTCCACAGGACTTTTGCACATGGTGTTTTCCTTGAGGGCTTGCTCCCTCAAACCCTCCCTTAACTCATTATGTAATTATAATTTATATATTCTTTACCTTGAAACTCAGATACCACCTTCTCTGAAAGCTTTGTACAACCTACTTGTTCTATGACACCTCTGCAGGACTTCTGCAATTATAATTTATGTTTTTTTATCTGATTTGCTAAATTACAAGCTTCCATTGGAGATAAGCTACATTATGGCAGATATTATGTTTTTCTTATTACAAATTTATCCCTACCACTTAAGAAAATGCTGAGTACATAGTAGGCACACAACAAATAATTGTAGATGAAATAACCAAATGAATAAACATGTCAAATAATGTATCTGTAAATATCAAGATGGGGATTTCCTATTTATGATTAAATACATGGTTTTGAAGCCAAGAGAGAAGTCTAAGCTGGAGAGATTAATTTGAAATTTAATTGCATGTAAATGATAATGAAGGTTGTAAGATTTCCCAGAAAATGCTTATGGAGGGAGAGAAGAGGGAAGAGGACAAAAACCTTGGGAACATCCACATTTGTTAAACTGAGGCAGAGAGAGGATGAGCCATCAAAGTAGGCTGGGACTGACTACACCATCCACACACGCAGACTTTCCTTGGCAGTCCTAATTTTAATATTTGGCCCTTCCAGCTAACAGGTTTCACAATCACATATATTCATCAGAAAATCAGAAAATATGTATGAATCACATATGTTATGGCATCTATAAGGGAACCAAATGTAAATCTAATTTTAGTAATTACCTTATTAATTAATAATGATATAACAAAAATTAATACTTATGACTATATAATAATTATTAATAAACTTGACTTTTTAACCAATAACTGCAGTGAGGAATTCGTGTGTTTTAAACATGGCTAATATACATAGTAATTATATTTTTTATTTATAATCTTTTTAAACTATGCTTTACAAAATTTGCCTAAATGTAAATATGTTCAATTTTTCTTTTTTAGCTTGAAAGTACTTTACTAATTATCTGTGAAAATGGCTATATTCTTGAAGCTCCACTTCCAACCATAAATCTAGAAGAGGATGATCATGATGTAGTCTCCTATGAAATCAAAGACATGTGCTTAAAATGTTTCCATTTTTCAAGTGTCAAATCTAAGATTCTGGTATGGAATATTACTGAAACATTATCTTCTAATAATTTCCTTTCCTTAGAATGTAAAATATCCTGTGTTAAGTGCTGACGGAATACAGAAAAGAATAAAACATAGGTCCGGAACTTAAGGAGTTTATAATCTGGTAGGAAAGCAGCTATTAGAAGGCAGTAGTAAATAGATATGGAAATCAAAATGCAAAGAAGGAAATTTTAGGGGTCTGCAGAAGAAAAGAGAGAGGATTCTGATAGAGGGATATGGGAGAAGGTCAAAGATGACTGCCTGGAAGTGACATTTGGTACCTAAAGAATAGGAAAGGCCAGGCACATTGGCTCATGCCTGTCATCCCAGCACTTTGGGAGGCTGAGGTGGGAGGATCGCTTGAGCCCAGGAGTTTATGGTTGCAGTGAGCTATGATTGCACTACTGAACTCCAGCCCAGGTGACAGAGTGAGACCCTGTCTCAAGAAAAAAAAATAGGGGGAATTTTGAGAGGTGAAAATAGGACGATGGCAATAAAGGCTGGAAGAACATCCCAAGAGAACACAGAGTTATGAGTGTTTTCAAGAAATCAGGAATAGATCAATAAAATATAGGTAGGCAATTTGTGGAGGGATGTTTCAAGAGTCTGTGACCAATGCATGGGGCTCCTTAAATGCCAGCCAAGACACTTCATTTTAGACCATTGAGATCCATTGTGAGTTTGTGAGGAGAGGATTGATGTGATGATATCATGTAAGTTAGGAAGATAATTGTGAGGGGTGAACAGAATGAAGTGGTAAAAGATGGGAGGTGGAAATACCAGTGTCAGAGGGCTTTTGCAAAGGACAATTGATAGATGATGAAGGCCAAACTCACAGTATTACTAAAGTTGGAAGCAACTTTCCTTGTGGACTCTTTCAGTCTGCCTAATTCCTGGGTTAACAGTGATAGGCTCCAAGAGAAGTTATATTTAGCTTCTCTATTAGGAAAAAAATGACCAAATAATTTCTGTAAAACCAAGATTAATAGGGATAGAACAAAAATGAGTCATTCCAATGATTTAAAAGTTTTAATGATAAAAAATATATTCTCACATTGGTGAGTATTTTTAAATACTATTTTTACAGAGCTGTGTATCTTTCTATTTTCATTGTCATCCCCAATGGTGTAAATGAACGAATGAGTCATAATTGTTTTTATACCTACTTAATGTTTCTTTTAAAAGAGATCAATAGAAATTGAAAAGAGGGAGAGACAAAGGAAGTTGAAGGAAAAAATAAGGCAAGAAAGGAGGAACAAGCTAGCAGCAGAGATGGGAGAAGATGGAGAAAAAGAATTTCAGGAGGAGGAAGAGGAGGAAGAGGAGGAGGAGGAAGAAGAGCCTTTACCGGAAATATTTATTCCATCAACCCCCTCTCCCATCCTCTGTGGATTTTACTCGGAGCCAGGGAAGTTCTGGGTTTCTTTGGTAGGTAACAATGTAACAATTTTTACCTCAATCATATTTCAATATAGTTTGTAGTTATTGTAACTTCATTCTTTCTTGCTCTTATGTTAAGATTTCACTTATCTATTTTTTTTTAGATTTCATTTATTAAATACTATTGAAGTTGTGAGTTTTGGTGAATGAATGTGGGATACAGTTGTTTTAAAATAATCTTAACATCTTTTTTATATGTCTACTTGTGCAGATAATTGTACAGATAAATCTATAGATTATCTATTATCTGCTTGTCAATCATAATGTTCCAGGCAGGTCAAAGTGGAGAAGATCAAGTGTAGAAAGGCAAAAGGCTAGGGGTTTTTCCAACCAAGACTTTGTTTTTTAATTTTGGAAAGAATAGCTTTCATGGCAGTACTATCCAGTAGACTTTTCTTACTTCTCATTATCTACAACTATGCTATGTGGTCACATGCAAGTCTAGGAAGATAAGTGTTTTCAGATGGTCTAATTGCCACCCTGAACAAAACCAGAACTTGGCTCATAAGGAAGAAGGGAAAAATGGATATTAGGAAGAAAGTATCAGGGCCTATCACAATGCTGTAGGAGTACATTCTCCAATTATACATTTTTTACTCTTTGCCTGAAATATTTTATTGATCTACTACAAAGCAAGATTTCCTTCATTATAATTTTGTCACAATTTTCAGTTCCATCCACCAAAAAAAAAAAAAAAAATTCATAAAAGTGAATGTGGAAGATCATTACTAATTCATCACTGGTCCTAGGTCTTTAGCCAGGCCAGCGCACTGACTAGCCAAGGACTGTTGCTGTAAGGAGTGATGAGTGTTGACTTTTTCCCTCCTCAACTTTTCCTAGAACTATATCTTTTGTATTACTAAGGAGGCAAGCAGAAAGAAGGATGGAAAATAGCACTGGAGGCATCATAGGACGTCATGTATTAGTTCCTCTACCCTTTCTGCCTGTCTTCTGTGTTTTATAAAACAATTGTAAATGACTACTATTGTATGGAGTTCAATGGATAAAGGGATAAAGAAAACATGGTTCCTCTCTCCAGGAAGTCTTCATTTGAGGGACAGAAGTACAGAAACAATTAACTGTAATACAATGCAATAAATTTCCAGTGTCCTGGAAATATAGATGCAAAAATTACTTATTATTTAACAAACATATTTGAGCCAGGGGCAGAGGTGCATGTCTGTAGTCCCAGCTACTCAAGAGGCTGAGGTGGGAAGATTGCTTGAGCCCAGGAGTTCAAGACCAGCCTGTATAATATAGTGAGACCCCATCTCAAACAACAACAACAACAACAACAACAAAACACAAACAGAAAACCCCACGCATATTTAGTACTTACTCTTAGGGTTTCCAAGTAAAATTACATAGTACATACTTACACTAAAAATTATTTTTAGCTGGGTGCAGTGTCTCACACCTGTAATCCCAGTACTTTGGGAGGCCAAGGCGGGTGGATCACGAGGTCAGGAAATTGAGACCATCCTGGCCAACATGGTGAAATCCTGTCTCTACTAAAATGCAAAAAATTAGCCGAGCATGGTAGCAGATGCCTGTAGTCCCAGCTGCTCAGGAGGCCAAGGCAGGGGAATCACTTGAACCCAGGAGGTGAAGGTTGCAGTGAGCCGAGATTGTGCCACTGCACTCCAGCCTGGTGACAGAGCAAGACCCCATCTCAAAAAAAAAAAAAAATATATATATATATATATAGATATAGATAGATAGATAGATAGATAGATATTATATCTCTCTCTATATATATTTTTGTCTGAAATTTAAATTTAATAGATGACCTTTATTTCTTTATTTTCATTTGCTGAATATGACAACCTACTTATTCTGTACCAGGTATTTTTCTAAGTAATTTACTTAACCAACCATAAAACAAGTGCTATTATTTTTTGCATTTTATATATGAAGAAACCAAGGCATGGAAATGTTAGGCATTTTATCCAAGGCCATATAACTAATGAGAAGTGAAACTAGGATCTGGACTCAAGCATTCTAGCTCCAGAGTTCATACCCTTAACCATTAAGCTACACTGGTGAACAAGGTTAAAGTATAGTTAACAGAGGTAGCAGAGCTTGAGCCAACAATTTGACAACTCTGTGCCTGCAGCCAAACAAATGGTGAAGAAAAACCCATCTCATTTTGAAGTAATGACTGCAGTCCTCAAATCAATACTCACACTGCGGCCGATTCTACTGCCCAGCCATATTCACTTTCCAAATTATTGCATTAAGTCTTTCTTCTCCCCTCAAACATTTTGTACCTTCTCTTACTCTTCAATGATAACCTCATCTCACATTTCACAGAAAAAAATAAAAGCAGATGGAATTTCCTTTTCTTGTCTCAATTAGATGTAACACCCTATAGGGATCTCTATACCTTTTGTCTGCTTTATCTATTGTTATAATTGGAGAACAGTCCCTTGCAACTCTCCAAGGACACTGTTCCCAAGAGCTCCTTGATCCCATCCCTTCTCATTTTCTCAAAAATTTTGCTCCTGAGATAAACCACTTGGTCTCCTGTATCATCAATTTCTGTCTTTTCTATTCAGTTATTATCATGAGCATACAAACATGCTCTAGTACTAATTTTAATTATATTTCCTTAACCTCTCTTTCTTTCTGCCCCCCTGCTCTATTACATAAAAAGTTACTGAAAGAATCATCTGTAATCATTGGCTTAACTTATCCACCTCCTATTTGACTTCAGTCCCTTCCAGCAGGGCTTCTATCTCCATCACTTCACTAATGATGACAAGCTCAGAGGTCAATTCTCTGTCCATTTGACTTTTCGGAACATTTAACAGAGTTGATCCCTCATACTTCTCAAATGTTTTGTTCTCTTGGCTTCTAAGACATTACACTCTTCTGGCCACTCCATTTCAGCCTCTTTTGCTGGCTTCTCATGTGCAGAACAAGCTCTGAAGTTTGAAATACTCCAGAGTGTGGCCTTGGGCCCCCTCTTTCTTGCTAAGGTAACTTTACACAGTCTGATGACTTTAAATATCACTTATCTTCCAGTGAATCTCAAATGTTTATCTCTAGTCCTGACCTCTCCCCTCCACTTAGACTTGTATATACAACTTGACAATGCTCCTTGGCCCTCAAAATTAACCTGTCCAAGACATTACTTTTAAAGCATACATGTCCCATACAAACCTGCTCCATCTCCATCTCAGTAAATGAGACAATCATCCACGTAGTTACTATGCCAAAACCTTGAAGTTATTAAGAATTCTTCTCTTTCCTTTACTATTTGATACCCTTATATCGAAAGTAGGTCTCTTGTAAACAGTATATGGTTAGGCTTAAAAGAATCCTATAGGATTATATTTATCTTTTTAAAAAGTACTATGTTCATTTATATTTAATGTAATTACTGATATATTTTAGTTTAAATCTACCATCTTAGTAATTATTTCTGTTTGTCACATTCATTCTAAATTTCTTTTGTTTCCCTTTTCCACCTTCTATTGAGTGATTAGGTAATTTTTCTACAGTTTTCTTCCTCTACTAGATTATTAGTTATACATTCTTTTACTTTTCTTTTAGAGGTGATTTTATTTATTTATTTATTTTTGTTTTTGAGACAGAGTCTCACTCATTCTGTTGCCCAGGCTGGAATGCAGTGGTGCGATTTCGGCTCACTACAGCCTCTACTTCCCAGGTTCAAGTGATCCTCCTGCCTTAGTTTCCCAAGTAGCTGGGATTATAGGTATGTGCCAACATGTGTGGTTAAAAGGTGTAGTTTCTTCATTTTAATTTTGTTTGCAGTTCGTAGCACTCTAAATTTCAACATCTCTCTTCAGTTTTAGAAAATTCTCAGCCGTTATCTACCACAGTGTTGCTTCTGGCCTATCTTTTCACTCTCTTGTTCTAGGACCCCAATTTCATATGTATTACATCCTTCTCATTATGTTCCTTATGTATCTTACATCATTCAAGATTTTCCATCCTTTTTCTCTCTCTCCATGCTTTAGCCTATTTTTTTCTGATCTCTGTTCCAGCTTCATAACTGTCTTTTATTTTAAAGTTTGTTTTTCCAATTGTTTTTTATCGAAGTAAAAGACACATAAAATTGACCATCTTAAGCATTTTTAAGTGTACAGCTCAGTAGTACTAAACGCATTCACAATGTTGTGACATCATCACCAACATCCGTCTCCACTGTCCTCCTCATCCTGTCACACTGAAATTCCCATACCCATCAAATGATAACTCCTGATCTTCCCTTCTCTCAGCCCCTGGTAACCATCACTCTACTTTCTTTTTCTATGATTTTGACTACTCTAAGTATCTCAAATAAGTGAAATTATATAGTATCTGTCTCTTTATGACTGGCTTGTTTCACTTGGCATAATTTCCCCAAGTTTCATCCATGATGCGGCATACGTCAGAATTTCCTTTCAAGGCTGAATAATATTCCATTTTAACTACGTACCGTATTTTGCTTATATACTCAGTCATCAATAGACACTTGGGGCCAAGCATGGTGGCTCATGCCTGTAATCCTATCACTTTAGGAGGTCAAGGCAGGTGGATCACCTGAAGCCAGGAGTTCCAGACCAGCCTGGCCAACATGGCAAAACCCCATCTCTACTAAAAATAGAAAAAATTAGATGGGTGCAGTGGCTCACACCTGCTAGCTACCCGGGAGGCCAAGGCAGGAGAATGGCTTGAACTTGGGAGGTGGAAGTTGCAGTAAGCCAAGATGGCACCACTGCATTCTAGCCTGGGTGACAGAGTGAGACCCCATCTCAAAATAAACACACAAAAATAGGCACGTGGATTGCTCCCACCTTTTGGCTATTGTGAATAATGCTGCTATGAATGAGGTGGGTGTTCAAATACCTCTTTGAGACCCTGACTGAACCCTGGGAATGATTATTTCTTTCTCCATAAGTCCATGAGACTGCAGATAGCTTTGTCCAGCTTCTTAGCCTCTCAGCTGCCACTTTAAGAACTGACAGTTGCTCCGGGGAGTAAAGCAGTGTCAAATGCCAGGCTCACTTCTGGCTTTCCCTCTTGTTTGGATCTTGCGATTTTGGTAGCTTTCCAATGCCTTCAAACACATTTAGAAAATTTGTTCTGGTTGTTCTCAGTTGGAGAGTTCGGCTGAAACAATCTAGTCTGCCATTGTCAAAAGTGAAAACTTAGTAATTTGATTTTCAGAGGTGACCATGTTGTTACCTTCTCTTTCTTATTTATTCTTTTATTGTTCATAAAGTTGTTCTGACCCTTAATTTGTTTCCTATAATAAGGAGTCTCAGTAATAAGGAAATTAGAGTTGGAGCAATATAGCTCTTCCAGTTGATCATTCGTCTTCTCACTACATGGATAAATTTTTCTGAAATAGCCCTTTCTGGAAAATTAACAGTGTTTATAGTTACCTTAAACTGAAAACTAGCTGTAAAAACGAGGACATGCAGAACCCTATTATTTGTTACTGCTTATTCAGAATAATGCTTGAAGACATAAAATGAAATTCTATAGGTAAGGAGTCAGAGGTGATCTCTCTCTTGTACTGGCTTTTAAATGAAAACAAATCATCATAATGTTTTTCTTATAATTATATAGTTGTGTATAAATGGATAAAGGAGATGATTTATAGAAATAATAAATCTATAATCATAGAAATTATGTAGAAGTAGATGTTTGAAAACATCTATTTTATGTTTTCAAATTTGAAATAATCAAAAAATTCTCATGCATTTATGTGTGTTATATTCAAGTACCGCCTTCTATGTTACTTATCTCTTTTCTAGGGTGACTATGATTCTGGTTTTCTGTATCACTGCGAGTTCCCCCCTTGTGATAAAAACAGTGATTTCAAGGAACAAAAAGATGAACCTATCGATGTCCGTTATCTTGAGGATACAGAGGATAATCCCATCCAAACTATCACTTTCAAGTGAGCAGTATTTCAAAAAGCTTTTAAAAAACCATATCCCATATCCCATTAGTGTCTATGCTTTTGTCCGTCATGGATATTGTCAATTTTTAGAGATCCATCCAAATGAAGGGGTACTCAAAAAATATTTTGTTAAATAAATAAATGAATAAATATAATCAAAGCTAATACTGAAATTACATTTAAATACCCCCACCAAATATTCTGTCTGTATTTTTGTTTATAGCACAATTGAATTGCATGGATTTACATTCTGTTACCTAGGAGGATGCTACTTACATAGTCAGAAATGAAGGTTCAGGGTTATAGTTATTCTGGAGAAATCGCAATTGAATCATTAGCCCTTTGATAGTTGAGAACTAGGCATATATGCCAGTTATTCTTCTGACGACCCAATATAATAGCTCCAAATTTCAAATTGGCCCTTTTCCTCTGTTCTTTTGTATTAGTTTGCTAGGGCTGCCACAATAAAACACCACAGACTAGGTGGCTTAAACAGCAGAATCTCTTTTCTCACAGTTCTGGAGGCTGGAGTTCCAAGATCAAGGTGTCAGCAGCTTGGTTTCTTTTGAGGCCTCTCTCCTTGACTTATAGATATCTGCCTTCTTGTATGATCTTTTCTCTGGGTGCCTGTCATCCCTGATGTTTCTGTCTGTATCCTAATCTCTTCTTCTTCTATTTTTTTTTAATTATTATACTTTAAGTTCAAGGATGCATATGCACAACATGCACATTTGTTACATAGGTATACATGTGCCATGTTGGCTTACTGCACCTATCAACTCATCATTTATATTAGGTATTTCTCCTAATACTATCCTTCCCCCAGCTCCCACTCCCCAACAGGCCCTGGTGTGTGATGTTCCCTGCCCTGTGTCTGTGTGTTCTCGTTGTTCAGTTCCCACCTATGAGTGAGAACATGCAGTGTTTGATTTTCTGTCCTTGTGATAGTTTGCTGAGAATGATGGTTTCCAGCTGCATCCATGTCCCTGCAAAGGATATGAACTCAACCTTTTTTATGGCTGCATAGTATTCCATGGTATATATGTGCCACATTTTCTTATCCAGTCTATCATTGATGGACATTTGGGTTGGTTCCAAGTCTTTGTTATTGTGAATGGTGCCACAATAAACATACATGTACATGTGTCTTTATAGTAGCATGATTTATAATCCTTTGGGTATATACCCAATAATGGGATCACTGGGTCAAATAGTATTTCTAGTTGTAGATCTTTGAGGAATCACCACACTGTCTTTCACAATGGTTGAACTAATTTACACTCCCACCAGCAGCGTAAAAGTGTTCCTATTTTTCCACATCCTCTCCAGCATCTGTTGTTTCCTGACTTTTTAATGATCACTGTTCTAACTGGTGTGAGATGGTATCTCACTGTGGTTTTGATTTGCATTTCTCTGATGATCAGTGGTGATGAGCATTTTTTCATGTGTCTGTTGGCAGCATAAATGTCTTCTTTTGAGAAGTGTCTGTTCATATCCTTTGCCCACCTTTTGATGGGATTGTTTGTTGTTTTTTTTTTTCTGTAAATTTGTTTAAGTTATTTATAGATTCTGGATATTAGCCCTTTGTCAGATGGGTAGATTGCATACATTTTCTCCCATTCTGTAGGTTGCCTGTTCACTCTGATGATTGTTTCTTTTGCTGTACAGAAGCGCTTTAGTTTAATTAGATCCCATTTGTCTATTTTGGTTTCTGTTGCCATTGCTTTTGGTGTTTTAGACATGAAGTCTTTGTCCATGCCTATGTCCTGAATGGTATCACCTAGGTTTTCTTCTAGGGCTTTTATGACTTTAGGTCTTACATTTAAGTCTTTAATCCATCTTGAGTTACTTTTTGTATAACGTGTAAGGAAGGGATCCAGTTTCAGCTTTCTACATATGGCTAGTCAGTTTTCCCAGCACCATTTATTAAATAAGGAATGCTTTCCCCATTTCTTGTTTTTGTCAGGTTTGTCAAAGATCAGATGGTTGTAGATGTGTGGTGTTATTTCTGAGGCCTCTGTTCTGTTCCATTGGTCTGTATATCTGTTTTGGTACCAGTACCATGCTGTTTTGGTTACTATAGCCTTGTAGTATAGTTTGAAGTCAGGTAGTGTAATGCCTCCAGCTTTGTTCTTTTGCTTAGGATTGTCTTGGCTATGCAGGCTCTTTTTTGGTTACATATGAACTTGAAAGTAGTTTTTTCCAATTCCGTGAAGAAAGTCATTGGTAGCTTGACCAATGATGGCATTGAATCTATGAATTACCTTGGGCAGTATGGCCATGTTCACAGTATTGATTCTTCCTATTTATGAACATGAAATATTCTTCCATTTGTTTGTATCCTCTTTTATTTCATTGAGCAGTGGTTTGTAGTTCTCCTTGAAGAGGCCCTTCACATCCCTTGTAAGTTGGATTCCTAGGTATTTTATTCTTTTCATAGCAGTTGTGAATGGGAGTTCACTCATGATTTGGCTCTCTGTTTGTTACTGCTGTATAGGAATGCTTGTGATTTTTGCATATTGATTTTGTATCCTGAGACTTTGCCGCAGTTGTTTATCAGCTTAAGGAGATTCTGGCCTGAGACGATGGGGTTTTCTAAATATACAATCATGTCATCTGCAAATAGGCACAATTTGACTTCCTCTTTTCCTAACTGAATATCCTTTATTTCCTTCTGTAGCCTGTTTGCCCTGGCCAGAACTTCCAACACTGTGTTGAATAGGAGTGGTGAGAGAGCACATCCTTGTCTTGTGCCAGTTTTCAAAGGGAATGTGCTTCCACTTTGCCCATTCAGTATGATATTGGCTGTGGGTTTGTCGTAAATAGCTCTTATTATTTTGAGGTACATTCCATCAATACCTAGTTTATTGAGAGTTTTTAGCATGAAGGCTGTTGAATTTTGTTGAAGGCCTTTTCTGCATCTATTGAGATAATCATGTGGTTTTTGTCTTTGGTTCTGTTTATGTGATGGATTACGTTTATTGATTTGTGAATGTTGAACCAGCCTTGCATCCCAGGGATGAAGCCCACTTGATCATGGTGGATAAGCTTTTTGATGTGCTGCTGGATTTGGTTTGCCAGTATTTTATTGAGGATTTTTGCATTGATGTTCATCAGGGATATTGGTCTAAAATTCTCTTTTTTTTTGTTGTGGCTCTGCCATGCTTTGGTTTCAGGATGATGCTGGTCTCGTAAAATGAGTTAGGGAGGATTTCCTCTTTTTCTATTGATTGGAATAGTTTCAGAAGGAGTGGTACCAGCTCCTCTTTGTACCTCTGGTAGAATTTGGCTGTGAATCTGTCTGGTCCGGGACTTTTTTTGGTTGGTAGGGTATTAATTATTGCCTCAATTTCAGAACCTGTTATTGGTCTATTCAGAGATTCAACTTCTTCCTGGTTTAGTCTTGGGAGGGTGTATGTGTCCAGGAATTTATCCATTTCTTCTAGAATTTCTAGTTTATTTGCCTAGAGGTGTTTATAGTATTCTCTGATGGTAGTTTGTATTTCTGTAGGATCAGTGGTGATATCCCCTATATCATTTTTTATTGCATCTATTTGATTCTTCTCTCTTCTTCTTTATTAGTCTTGCTAGCAGTCTATCAATTTTGTTGATCTTTTCAAAAAAAACCAGCTCCTGGATTCATTGATTTTTTGCAGGGTTTTTTGTGTCTCTATCTCCTTCAGTTCTGCTCTGATCTTAGTTATTTCTTGCCTTCTGCTAGCTTTTGAATTTGTTTGCTCTTGCTTTTCTAGTTCTTTTAATTGTAATGTTAGGGTGTTGATTTTAAGTCTTTCCTGCTTTCTCTTGTGGGCATTTAGTGCTATAAATTTCCCTCTACACACTGCTTTAAATGTGTCCCAGAGATTCTGGTATGTTGTGTCCTTGTTCTCATTGGTTTCAAAGAACATCTTTATTTCTACCTTCATTTCGTTATTTACCCAGTAGTCATTCAGGAGCAGATTGTTCAGTTTCTATGTAGTTGTGCAGTTTTGATTGGGTTTATTAATCCTGAGTTCTAATTTGATTCCACTGTGGTCTGAGAGACAGTTTGTTGTGATTTCTATTCTTTTACATTTCTTGAGGAGTGTTTTACTTCCAATTATGTGGTCAATTTTAGAATAAGTATGATGTGGTCCTGACAAGAATGTATATTCTGTTGATTTGGGATGCAGAGTTCTGTAGATGTCTATTAGGTCCGCTTGGTACAGAGCTGAGTTCAAATCCTGGATATCCTTGTTAGCCTTCTGTCTCGTTGATCTGTCTAATATTGACAGTGGGGTGTTAAAGTCTCCCATTATTATTGTCTGGGAGTCTAAGTCTCTTTGTAGGCCTCTAAGAACTTGCTTTATGAATCTGGGTGCTCCTGCATTGGGTGCTTATATTTTTAGGATAGTTATCTCTTCTTGTTGAATTGATCCCTTTACCATTATGTAATGGCCTTCTTTGTCTCTTTTGATCTTTGTTGGTTTAAACTTTGTTTTATCAGAGATTAGGATTGCAACCCCTGCTTTTTTTGCTTTCCATTTGCTTGGTAGATCTTCCTCCATCCCTTTATTTTGATCCTGTGTGTATCTCTGCATGTGAGATGGGACTCCTGAATACAGCACACAGATGGATCATGACTCTTTATCCAAATTTGCCAGTCTGTGTCTTTTAATTGGAGCATTTAGTCTATTTACATTTAAGGTTAATATTGTTATGTGTGAATTTGATCCTGTCATTATGGTGTTAGCTGGTTATTTTGCCTGTTAATTGATGCAGTTTCTTCATGGAATCAATGGTCTTTACAATTTGGCATGTTTTTCAGTGCCTGAGGCAGGTTGTTCCTTTCCATGTTTAGTACTTCCTTCAGGAGCTCTTGTAAGGCAGGCCTGGTGGTGACAAAATCTCTCAGCATTTGCTTGTCTGTAAAGGATTTTATTTCTCCTTCACTGATGAAGCTTAGTTTGGCTGGATATGAAATTCTGGGTTGAAAATTCTTTTCTTTAAGAATATTGAATATTGGCCCCCACTCTCTTCTGGCTTGTAGGGTTTCTGCAGAGGGATCTGCTGTTAGTCTGATGGGCTTCCCTTTGTGGGTAACCTGACCTTTCTCTCTGGCTGCCCTTAACATTTTTTCCTTTGTTTCAACCTTGGTGAATGTGACAATTATGTTCTTGGGGTTGCTCTTTTCAAGGAGAATCTTTGTGGTGTTCTCTGTGTTTCCTGAATTTGAATGTTCGCCTGCCTTGCTAGATTGGGGAAGTTCTCCTGAATGATATCCTGAAGAGTGTTTTCTAACTTGGTTCTGTTTTCCCCATCATTTACAGGCACACCAATCAAACGTGGATTTGGTCTTTTCATGTAGTCCCATATTTCTTGGAGACTTTGTTCATTTCTTTTTACTCTTTTCTCTAATCTTGTCTTCTTGCTTTATTTCATCAATTTGATCTTCAATCACTGATATCCTTTGTTCCACTTGATCGAATCAGCTATTGAAGGTTGTGCATGTATCATGAAGTTCTCGTGCTGTGGTTTTCAGCTCCAGGAGGTCATTTAAGGTCTTCTCTACACTGTTTTTCCTAGTTTGCCATTCATCTAACCTTTTCTTCAAGGTTTTTAGCTTCCTTGCGATGGGTTAGAACATGCTCCTTTAGCTCAGAGAAGTTTGTTATTACCAACCTTCTGAAGCCTACTTCTGTCAACTCATCAAAGTCATTCTCCGTCCAGCTTTGTTCCATTGCTGGCGAGGAGCTGTGATCCTTTGGAGGAGAAGAGGTGTCCTGGTTTTTGGAATTTTCAGCTTTTCTGCTGTGGTTTCTCCCCATCTTTGTGGTTTTATCTACTTTTGGTCTTTGATGTTGGTGACCTACAAATGGGGTTTTGGTGTGGATATCCTTTTTGTTGATGTTGATGCTATTCTTTTCTGTTTGTTAGTTTTCTTTCTAACAGTCAGGCCCTCAGCTACAGGTCTGTTGGAGTTTGCTGGAGGTCCACTCCAGGCCCTGTTTGCCTAGGTATCACCAATGGAGGCTGCAGAATGGCAAATATTGCAGAACAGCAAATATGGCTGCCTGATCCTTCCTCTAGAAGCTTCATCCCAGAGGGGCACCCACCTGTATGAGGTGTCTGTTGGCCCCTACTGGGAGGTGTCTATCAGGCTACATGGGGGTCAGGGACCCACTTGAGGAGGCAGTCTGTCTGTTCTCAGAACTCCAATGCCGTGCTGGGAGAGCCACTGCTCTCTTCAGAGCTGTCAGACAGGGACGATTAAGTCTGCAGAAGTTGTCTGCTGCCTTTTGTTCAGCTATGTCCTGCCCACAGAGGTGAAGTCTATAGAGGCAGTAGGCCTTGCTGAGTTGCAGTGGGCTCTGCCCAGTTAGAGCTTCCCAGCTGCTTTTTTTTACCTAGTCAAGCCTCAGTAATGGCAGGTGCCCCTCCACCCACCAGGCTGCAGTGTCACAGGTTGATCTCAGACTGCTGTGCTAGCAGTGAGCAAAGCTCCATGGGCGTGGGACCTGCTGAGCCAGGCATGAGAGGGAATCTCCTGGTCTGCTGGTTGCTAAGACTTTTGAAAACACAGTATTTGGGCAGAAGTGTACCGTTTTTCCAGGTACAGTCTGTCACAGTTTCCCTTGGCTAGGAAAGGGAAATCTCCCAACCCCTTGAGCTTCCCGGGTGAGGCAACACCCTGCCCTGCTTCAGCTTGCCCTCTGTGGGCTGCACCCACTGTGCAACCAGTCCCCATGAGATGAACCAGATACCTCAGTTGGAAATGCAGAAATCACCCATCTTCTGAGTTGATCTTGCTGGGAGCTACAGACCACAGCTGTTCCTGTTTGGCCATCTTGGAAGTGACCCCCTTTAATATCTTCTTCTTATTAGTACACCAGGCGGACTGGATTAGAACCTACCCTAATGTTCTCATTTTAACTTACCTCTTTAAAGGCCCTATCACAATGCAGTTACATTCTGAAGTATTAGGTGTTAGGGCTTCAATATATGAATTTTGGGGGTGTACAATTCAGTCCATAACAACTTTGTTATTTATTTAGCCACTTGTCAATTAACTTGAAATTAAGCATTATTTTCAGATTAATGGAAAGAACAATTTACATTTTTTGTTTCATAGCATTAACAAAGTTATGATGTTTTGTGGAATGAAAAATGGAGCAATTCGAGTCTATGTCCTAAATCAGAATGATCCTTCATTGGCCAGTTTGGTGGACTACTGGCACTTCAATATGCACGACAATAATTATGGATGTATTAAAAGTATTGCTAGTAGCTTTGATGATCGTTTTTTGGTGACTGTTGGAGCAGATGGTAATATATTTGTTTTCAACATTATTTCTGAATTTATGCTAAGGAAAGACATCAAGGCCAAACTGCCATCTCCCAGGGTATGTAATTAATTAACCAGTTAATTAATAACAAACTTTATTTAAAAATAGTGATATTAAAATTGTTCATATTCTTTAGAAATTAAAATTCACATTCACCTTATAGTCTAATCTTCCTGCTAGTATTATAATTTGACTTTCTGGTGCTTCTATGTCAAGTATTAAAGGTATTACATTCCCCTTATTATTAAAGATTGTAATTCCCCAGATTATAAAAGAATGTGTCAGTTTTTCTATGCAGTCAAAAGTTTGTATATTAAAAAAACTTTCTTAATCAGCTTTTTTTTTCAAAGTTCACAATTCTTCAGATTTTCTTTTGCTTTTCATTTATTCATTCACTCATTGTAAGGGCTGATATAGGACATATGCCATAAAGTGTGGTTTTGATAGGAGTTGCAAAAATATAGTTGTTTTTAGTATTAGAATGTGACAATGTGGGTCATGATCAAAGATCCAGTATAAAGTATTTTTTTAAAAGCAGAACTAGATTTTTGGCTTTATGATGAAGTTTGAGGGTTCAGATCCCCAAATTATGTCCTTTTTTTCCTGTCATAGAACTTGAATTTCATATTATCAAAGCAAGTTATTTGGATAAATCAGTAGTTAACCATTAGAATTGCTCCTAAGGAGAAAGGAGTTGTATTAGAAAGATTATAGCTAAAATTCCTTTGAACATATTGGCTTCCCATTTAGCAGGTAGCCTACCTCAAGGTACACATAAAGAATATAGGGAAGATACGAGTAGGTTGATTTTCATTTCTTCTAATAGCAAAATTTGGAGTATGGGCTGCTGTTTAGAGAGGGTCCAGCTTAGAAAAAGGAATTACAGGAGGGAAAGTATATGAACAAGAAGAAAATGCCTTTCTACCTGGTGCAGTCCTCTCTATAGAAATCCATATTGGATAGAAAAAGATTTATTCTGCATTTCAATAATCGTGTCCTTTTATTTACGGCTGCAGTCAATGTCCCTCTCTACAGAAACCCATATTGGATAGAAAAATATTTTTTCCACATTTAAATTTATGGCTGCAATCAATATTTCTGAAATCACTGAAGCAGACATTGCTTTTAAGAAAGAAAAATTAGACAGAATTTTAAAAAAACAAAACAAAACAAAAAACAAAACAGAAAACAACTAAGCTCAGCACTGGTCTGAGGTTCTTACCTTACTGTACTTTAAATCAGCTGGGGAGCCCTAGAAGTACAGATGCCATAGCCCACCCAAGAACAATTAAATTAGAATCTCTGAAGGTGAGGCCCAGGCGTCAGTATTGTGTACAGTATCCTTCATGTGATTCTAATGTGCAGCTAGGATTGAGACCCATTGGCATATATTTTAGAACTGATTGGCATACTTTTGGAACTTTGTTTAACTCAACTTTATTGGCAGCAACTGTGGCCAGGAGACAATTGCCCCAGTGTCAGCATCAAATCCTGGAAGTAACACTGATATTAGAAAATCAAGGTACTTAGCTCTGGCCAATAAAAGAATAAAAAATAAATAAAATTCAATAAATTTTTGTCCTAAGTGATTAATAGTACAATTTATTAGCCATTACTGTCTCCTATATTGATCATGTTTTATGACTTTGCTTTTATTAAAGTCATAAACCTTGACTTCTGTAAAAATATGTAGATTTACATCATTTCATACATATAAAGATTAATAAAACAACTTTATCAAAAGAGAATCTTTATTTACTTACAACAAATAACAACAAAACAGAGACCTATCTTCTAGGAAAGAGACTGTAGAATAAAGTTTAGTTTTAGTTATGAACTGACTAGTTAGCAAGCTAAGACTATTTTGTTCACTGGGTTATAATTCTCCTTCTTTAATATCACAGACTAAGACATTTTACAGCACAGTACCTGAATAAACAGAGTACTTTTAAGTGATTTAGTTCTTAGTTCCCCCAAATTTAAACTAATTTCCTTTCTGAAGGGAGATTTGTATTTCTGATTTCCTATCTTTCAAGGAGGGGGATTATATTGTTCTTTGCATTTTCCACTTTATGTCTTCCTTTGAGAAGGTGATATAAAATGCTTACTTAAAATTTAAAAATATATATATTGAAATATTTCTAGGACACACTGAGGTATTTAGACAAATGATTCATGTGATAAAGGGATATACCAAAAAACAGCATTTTGAAATAAATGGTCTAGACTTTTGTGAATTCTGTGTCAATAGCATATGAACATTAGTAATTTACATTTTGAGGGGAAATTACGGGGATATTAACATTTTGTAAACATATGATTAGGTTAAGACTTTTCCTATGTACTCCTTCAAATAAAGCAGAAATGAATAAGTTTAGTAAACTGCAATTTTTTCCTTAGATTTTTGTGAAACTGTTTTTCAGACCTACAGTTATTAAAAATTGGCAGGAAAAAAACCTGAACCAATTTGAATTGTTAATTTACTTCTTCCTAGATATTTTAAGGAAAATGCTATGCAATTTTACAGGGCTAACCTTTTACTTCCCTTCTTATAGTTTGGAATTGAAACAGAGCCAATTCCAGAAGACATTGAAGATCCCAAAGCCTACAGGTATGGGAATTTTTGATAAATACTGCCTAGGACTGAGATTTTGCAAAACAAATCAACAGTGCAGAAGTTGACAAAGTTTAATGAATTTTCAAATTATTGAATAATTTTCTCTGCTGTTTCTGTATCACAACCTGTTATTGTTTTAAATTTCTGTTTTCAGTATCGAGAATGCTAGGAGAAAAAGAGAACATGACAAGTTAATGAAAGAAGTGGAAGAAATAAAGGCACGGAAGAGAGAGCAAATCAAAGCTTTGAGGACTGAATTTTGTAAACTATTAGAAATGAATGAAGAATTACCAACGCATATGCAGTTTAAACGAACAGTAAGCCTAATATAAACTTGATTTTTATTTTAACATATGCTCTTTCTGGATAGAGATGACTATTTTCCCAACAAGTAGAAACGCTTAAAATCATTTTTCTTTTTTCTTTGTTTCTTTCAAAATTTCAATAGCCGTTTATTTTGGACATCTTTTAATTTGTATGTGGGGTTTATCTATTTTAATCAGTTAAGATTCTTGTTGACACAAATTGTTTTACATCAACTGTTGTTATAGAACACATGAAAGGAATACATGGGGAAGAAATAAAGTAGAACCCAAGAGTTCTTTTAAGTTTTCTGTTATAGAGACATGAATAACAGATACACTGAAGTATAATCAAAAATTGGCCTGAAGCGTCTGGTGGCTGGCTTCATTGGGAACTGTGGCTAAACGTCATCCCGATTTGATCTTTTGCTGCAAGCAGACTGGTGTTGCTATCGGAAGACTGTGTGAAAAATGTGATGGCAAGTGTGTGATTTGTGATTCCTATGTGCGTTCCTGCACTCTGGTGTGCATATGTGATGAGTGTAACTATGGATCTTACCAGGGGTGCTGTGTGATCTGTGGAGGCCCTGGGGTTTCTGATGCCTGTTATTGTAAGGAAGTGCACCATCCAGGAGAAGGATAGGGATGGCTGTCCAAAGATTGTCAGTTTGAATAACTCTAAGACAGACCTTTTCTATGAATGCAAAAAATATGCCTTCAAGAAGAGGTGATTGGTGGGTGGCCCCTTCCTCCCCTCCACATCAAGCTGCTGCAGCTGCCAGAAAAGATGCCTACTACTAGCAGCAGAAAGGGAGTGCAGCCCAGAGCATCACCAGGAGTGCCTTCTAGTGTACTGTCACCTTGCCACCCGCTCCTCTCCCTTCACCCAGACACATAGAAGGAATGGAAAAGGATTCTTCACAGAGCACTCCGGTACACTATATCAGAGAAAAATTGATAGATTAGCTAATGGTTTTTCTTGAATTTGAGAAGCAAAGCCCTGTTCTCCATATTGATATGTTCTCCCTCAACCAAGATCTTCTAAAAAGAAATAATATTTTAGTCTTCTGCTTGAGGAGTTGACTGTGAAGCCATGCCCAGTGAAAAACGTGAAACGTGTTCTTGCAGCAGCTCTGGTGGCAGTTATCCTCGAGGAACCTTCGGTGTGTGGTGGGAAGCTATCAGAACAAGAAACGTAGGCATTTAATCTTATAACACTTGGCTGGTTTCATGTTATTTTCCTTCTGAGAAATTAGAAACCCTTTCTGTTGCTATTATATTAATAAAGTTGGTGTTTGTTTTCTGGTTAAAGAAAAAAACAAAACAGAACAAAACAAAACAAAAAAAACTGTGGTTAGAATAGCAGGTCTTCAAAATATAAAGCAGAAAATAAAATACAGGTCTTTAGGCCGGGTGCGGTGGCTCATGCCTGTAATCCCTGCACTTTGGGAGGTCGAGGCAGGTATATCACGATCAGGAGATCAAGACCATTCTGGCTAACACAGTGAAACACCGTCTCTACTAAAAATACAAAAAAACTTAGCTGGGTGTGGTGGTGGGCGCCTGTAGTCCCAGCTACTCAGGAGACTGAGGCAGGAGAATGGCGTGAAACCCGGGAGGCGGAGTGTGCAGTGAGTCGAGATTGCGCCACTGCACTCCAGCCTGGGGGACAGAGTGAGACTCTGTCTCAAACAAAAAAAAAACAAAAACAAAACAAAAAAAACAGGTCTTTATTCTACAATGTGTATAATTATATAATTTCTTATAAATTATAAAATTACTTTAACACAATACACAAAATAATAACAGTAGTCATTTTTTATAATTCCATAAGCATTTTAAGTACAGACATGTTAAGATGGCAAAATTATGCTGTGCTATGCAACTTTTGCCTCAATTAATCTACCTCACTAGCTCAGGCTGAATATTCACTCTCTGAAGCACTTCCTCAGGCATGCCAAAAGTAGGACTAGCAGATGAAATTACATACGTGGTTTATCTCCCTCAATCCCATGAAGCCTTCCAGTGATCTTCAGGACAGCCAACACCCACCATGAATAGCATACACCTGGTAACTTCCCTGGCCTTCCATTACATCCACCGGAGGGTAACTCATCCACAAAACCACTAACCAAGTAAATCAGAGTTTACTTGATGTGACTGACTTGGTAATAATCAGGAATCCTGTGCAACAATAAATGTACCCAGCATGGGATTCAGAACCTGGTCTGCAACCAAATCCACCATCAAAATTCATACACAGATAAAACAAATTCAACTGCCTTTTTTACATTAATAGCATCAAGCTTCCCCAGGAGAGCCAGTTTCCACCACACAAAAAGAGAATCTTGTATCAATTTCCCCCTACTTTATAAAAGTAGATTTTTCCCATCCCATGAAACAGCTGGTCTCTCTGCCCTGCACTGTGTTCATCCCTTATCTTTCAGTCTGGCCCCCTCTGGTCCAGTGCTTCTGTATGCTGATAAAACTACCACAGTGCATGTTGGAACTTCCAGCAGACCATTAGCTCCAGTTAGAGCAGCTGCTCAGGTTGACCCCAAAAGTCTCCAGCAAGAGAACCATCTTCTTTCTATAGACTTGGAACATATTCCACAACTTTTTTACATCGATAACATTAATGCTATCATACAGAGTAAGAATCTGGACAGCACTAAGAGTGTATAAAAGATGAGGATCATGTCTGATAATTAGCACTTATTCCACCAAACTTATGTTGGCAAGACTTAATAAATGTCAGAATTTCTTCGCTATTCATGCAATGAAGTTGTCCCATGAGATCCAATACTGTCAGACCCCAATAGGTGCCACTCATTCTCAAATACTCAGATATATAGTATTCATAATCATCTTTCTTTGAGCCATAGGATGTGATAACAATCTACATGTTTCTCCAATAATAAAGTATCTGGTGTATCTCACTTGATAATAATATGCCCATGTCTAAGAGTGAAAGGCCAAAATCATCTTTAAGCTTCTTTTTATCTGGCCAGTCAGTATGTTTGCAGCAAATAAACTACTCTAGAACTTGACACACTGCGTGGTTTGGAAGCAGATGAACCTTTTTACGTAATACAAAGTTTACTATTGGATTTACCTACCACACTTTTTTTTTTGGTAGCAAGGTAAGAAATAAGTATAGGTTTGAATCTGGTTATCAACTCTTATTGTACTTAGCCAAAATACAATGGGTAGATACATGTATAATTTGATTATCTGTGGTTCTATTTCTATAATTTATCAGATCTGTTGAAAAGACAGTACCTGGTTGATCTACAAAACTTTAAAAAAATGATTTAATATAGTTGTAGCTATGGGGACAATCACAAAATTGTCTAAGACAATTTTGTATTCTACCTTTTTTTTGTGACTTATTGCAAAGCCCCATGTACCTGCTAGTGGTTACCTTTTTTTCATTTTGTACCCCTTCCTAAATGGAGTTAGTTAACCATCTAATCAATTAAAAACCCATAATTCTTAATATACTCATGGGTTACCCAGTCCTGTAGTTCTAGAAGCATTTTGCCAATTTCATATAAAAAATGCTTTGGTGAAATCATGATTTAATCACGTTGGTTAAAAAAACCAAGTCAACATAGTTAAAAGACCTTTATGCTATTTTTCTAAGATAAATGTTGAAACTTCCAGAGCGTGGGTAATAACATTTAAGATAAAAAACAACTGAGGCAAGTGCTGTGCTAAGCACTTTGTACACATCATTACTTAAATGAAACACAAACACCTCTGGAAAGAATAATTACTACTCACAATTCAGCACAAATATTGGCTCTGATATTTTTCCAGGGATGAAGGTAAGAAACATGAGACCTCTTCTGGGAGAAAGGTCTCCTTTGTGAAGGAGATTCAACAAAAACTTGGTGATGTCAAGAAGACACCAGATACTGCTGTCTTTCCTGGGTGGGGTCACACCAGGGGGGATGTTCAGATAATGATCAGTTGCTAAAAGCATCTACCTCGTGTCCAATTTTTATGTAATAGTAGTTTCTTTGAGACAGCGAGAGTATTTTTTAAAACTGTATACTCTCCAAATATTGATAGCATTCATTATTTTTATTGTGGGAAAAAAAATCTTAAACTGTGTAGCTTTATTTGCATTATTGTTAATTGCGAAGAACATTTCTCCTTATATTATGGAAGTAAAGTTAAAAATATGCTGTTTTTCTTCTATAATGGACAGAGTTTATGATAGTTGGGGAAGAGTTATGATGCAACATGAAACTGGGGACAAAACTGAAATCTATGAAACAGAGTTGATAAAGTACCCATTGTGATGAACAGATCTTCTTATCTGCAGGATTTTGATGTAGATTCCAAAATCCGTGCTGAGATGCACAGAAGAACAGCTTTCAAAATTCAACAAGTGGAAAAGGAATTAGCTTGGGAAAAAGAGAAACATGAACTCGGCCTAAAGAAGCTAAAGAATCGGTAGGATCCATATTCCCTACAAGCCAAGATGTTTGAGAGCACATGTTTGAATAACATAGTTTATAGTAGTGTCAGTGAAGTGGCCAGATAAGAGGGCTCTGGAAGTACCCACTGAATTGAAATCTCAAGGAATCCTCTTGTCACTGCTACTGATCTTTTACTGAACTTTCTGTGTACTCCTTTCTAGGTTAAATGTGGGAAATTTGTTTAATATTTAGATTTTAAAAATTATATAATACATATTTACTTTGTCTTGATTATTTCATATCTAATTAATTAATGAACATGATGTATTAAGAAATAAAAAATCAAATGTAACCAAAGGACTTTAAACAAAAGACAACCAGAGATGGCTCTGGTTTTAGCCTTCTCATGCATCAATTTGACTTCCAGGGGAAATGATTTTTTTTTGCCATTTACTGAGATATAATTTACATAAGTAAAGTACATAAATCTTAACATCTTGAAAAATTTTTACAGATGTATAAATATATCTACTACTCAGATTAAGATAGAGAACATTTATAGCACTCCAGAATGTTTCCCTATGTCCCCCTCACCTCAGGAAATACTCTCCAAAGTTGAACCTTTATTGCCATATATTAGTTTTGTTTGTGAATTCCATATACATAGAGTGTTACAGTATGGATTCTTTTGCATCTGGCCTTTTTCTAAAACTCATGTGATGTCTAAGATTATCAATGTTGTTACATGTATCAGTAGTTCATTCTTTTCCACTGCTTTTTAATATTTCTTTAAAATGATTATACCACAGTTTATCCCTTCTACTGTTAATAGATATTTGAGTTGTTTCTATTTTTTGGCTACCATAAATAATGCTACTATGAACATTGTGTATATTTTTTGATGGATATAAGTGCTTATTTCTGTTGGTTATATACTCAGTTGTAGAATTGCCGGGCCATAGGAAATATGCCTGTGTAGTTTTGTTAGATCCTGTCAGTTTTTCAAAACGGTTTGAAAATTTACACTCTTCAATTTACACACTTACCATCAATGTATGAGAATCCCAATTGATCCCCACTGTGTTAGTGTCTTAGAGCTCCTGTACAAAAATACTACAAACTGATTGGCTTAAAACTGGTTATTTATTGTCTCACAGTTCTGGAGGCTAGAAGTCCAAAATCAAGGAGTCAGGCAAGTTGGTTCTTTCTGAGGACTTGGTGGGGGAGAATCTGTTCCATACCTGTCTCCAAGCTTCTAGTGGTTTGCCAGCAATCTTTGGTTTTCTTGGCTTATGAATCCATCGCTGCAAATCCTCTGCTTTCACTCAATGTTCTCCCTGTGTCTCTTCATTATAGGTTTCCCTGTGTATGTCCATCTCTGTCCACATTTCCGCTTTTTATAAGAACACCAGTCATGTTTCATTAAGGCCTGCTGTAATGATCTCATTTTAACTTGATTGCCTCTATCAAGACTGTATTTTCAAATAAGGTCACACTCTGAGGTGCTGAGGGTTAGGACCTCAATGTAGCTTTTTGGGGGGACACAAATCCCAAAAATACTCATGCTTGGGATTGTCAGCCCTTTAAATTCCAGCTATTCTGTAGCAGCATCTCAGCATGGTTTAAATTCACATCGCCCTGATGAGTGATGATTTTCAGCCCCTTTTCATATCTTTACCAATCATTTGTAAATTTTCTATTGTTAGGTGTTCGTTCCCGTCTTTTGTCCATTTTTAAAACTGGGTTGCAGGAATTATGTATATCTTCTGGATTTGGGCTTTGGTTATTTATATACATGTATCATATAAGTGACTATGTATATGACATGTATGTATGTGTATATGTGTGTGTATGTGTGTGTGTGTTTGCACATACAAAATACCTTGCTGTAGTATGTGGCTTTAGTCTCTTAATAGAGTTGTTTGTTGAATACAAGTTTTTTCTTTTGATGAAGTTCAACTTATTAGTCTTTTTTTAAAGATTAATGCTTTTGTGTTATACTTAAAGAACTTTTGCCTACTCCCAATTCATAAAATAATTCTGTGTTTTCTTCTAGAAACTATTGTTTTTCCATCTTTAATAATTTTTATGGGTGGTGTGAGATCATGTCATTTGTTTTTATATTGATATCCAATTGACCTAGTATTGTTTGTTTAAAAGACTATCTGTTCCTTACTAGATTGTAGTGATGCTTTTGTCATAAGTCAGGTAACTGTACATGTGAGGGTCTGTTTCTGAACTCTTTATTCTATCTCATTGGCCCATCTGTCTATCCAGATGCCAGTGTCACTCTGTCTTAATTAAATCTTGACATCTAATATTGTAAATCCTCCAGCTTTGTTATTTATCTCCAAGATTGATTAGGTTCTTTGCATAGAATCGACTTGTCAATTTTTACAAAAAGCCTGCTAAAATTTGTATTGGAATTACATGGAATCTATAGAAATAATAGACATTAAGGAATAAATTCCTATTTAAGAATAATAGACATTTAAATAATATTTAAATAATAAATATTATCTTACATAGACATGATATATCTTAAAAAAGAATCAGTTTTAATATTTTTGTAGTGGTTACAACCATATATCTAAATAATGTATTTATATGTATTTATTATTAGTCATTTTTATTGACTTCCTAATGTGGTAGCTAAGGATTTTCCTCACTTTAACTTATGCTTTCCTCTACCTTCTAGAAAATGTAGAATATATTATAATAATTATATACATTTTATATATAATATGTAATTCTACATAATTATATATAAATGAAGAATATATTATAATAATTGCTTTAATGTCCTTGTCTGCTAGTTATATTATCTGCATCATTTCTGTGCATGTTTCTATTGACTGATATATTTCTCTTCATTTTGGGTTACATTTTTGTGCTTTTTTAAATGCTTTTTTGGGTTACGTTTTTATGCTTTTTGCCTGTCTGCCTGGTAAATTTTGATTGTAAATTTTGCATTGTAGGTGCTAGATATTTCTGTATACTTAAATTTTTTTGTAACTTTTTTTTTATACTTTAAATTCTAGGGTACATGTGTACAACCTGCAGGTTTGATACATAGGTATACATGTGCCATGTTGGTGTGCTGCACCCATCAACTCATCATTTACATTAGGTATTTCTCCTAATGCTATCCCTCCCCGCAGCCCTCCACCGCCTGACAAGCCCCAGTGTGTGATGTTTCCTGCCCTGTGTCCAAGTGATCTCATTGTTCAATTCCCACCTATGAGTGAGAACATGTGGTGTTTGGTTTTCTGTCCTTGTGATAGTTTGCTGAGAATGATGGTTTTCAGCTTCATCTATGTCCCTGCAAAGGACATGAACTCATCCTTTTTTATGGCTGGATAGTATTCCACGGACAGAGTCTCACTCTGTCACCCAGGCTGGAGTGCAGTGGTGTGATCTCGGTTTACTGCAACCTCTGCCTCTTGGATTCAAGCAATTCTCTGCCTCAGCCTCCTGAATAGCTGGGATTGCAGGTGCCTGCCACCACGCCCAGCTAATTTTTTTGTATTTTTAGTAGAGACAGGGTTTCACCATCTTGGCCAGGTTGGTATTGAACTCTTGACCTCGTGATCCACCTGCCTATGCCTCCCAAAGTGCTGGGATTACAAGCATGAGCCCCTGCGCCTGGCTTAAAATTTTTTTTTTTTTGTAATTTCAATAGTTTTTTGGGGAACAGGTAGTGTTTGGCTACTTGAAGAGTTTTTTAGTGGTGATGTCTGAATTTTTGGTGCACACATCACCTGAGCAGTGTACACTGTACAAAATGTGTAGTCTTTAATCCTTTGCCATCCCCCACCCTTTGCCCTGGGTCCCAGCAGAGCTACTGGGCTCCGGGTTGGTACTGGGGAGTGTCTGCAAAGAGTCCTGTGATATGATCCTTCTTCAGGTCTTGAAGCCATGGATACCAGAACCTGCTCCCGTGGAGGTAGCAGGGGAGTGAAGCAGACTCTGTGAGGGTCCTTGGTTGTGTTTTTGTTTAGTGTGCTCAACCAGGAGGTGGTGCTTTCAAGAGCCCATCAGCTGCGGTCCTGTAGGGAGGATGCAAACTTGCCCTAGAGACACCTAGTTAAGTATTCAGGTTTCTCAGGCAGTGGGCAGGGCCATATAGAGTACCCAAGAGATTATGACCTTTGTCTTCAGCTACCAGGGCAGGTAGAGAAAGACCACCAGATCAGGGCAGGGATAGGTGTGTCTGAGCTCAGCATCTCCTTGGGCGGGGCTTGCTGTGGCTGCTGTGGGGAATGGAGGTGTGGATCCCAGTCCAATAGAGTTATATTCCTAGGGGGATTATGGCTGCCTCTGCTGAGTCATACAGGGAAGTTGAGGAAAGCTGGTAGTGATAGGCCTGACCCCACTCCCATGCAACCCACAGTCCTAAAGGCTGATCTCACTCCTACCATACCCTCCTAACAGCACCAAGTCTATTTCCAGGCAGCTGCTGAGCAGAGCTGAGAACTGCCCCCGACCAGGAGCCTCCCCATTGAGAAGGCAAGCAGATTCAGTTTTTTGGCATTTCAGGGAACCTGCATCCGTGATCCTTTTCCTTCAGAGGGTCTGTGGATTCTCTCAACTTTTCTGAGTATGTTCCTGTGGTACTTCTTGGAGCAAAAGTTCATGATGTGAGTCTCCACATGATGCTCTGTCCCCATCTGCAAGCTAATCCTGCCTCCTATCTGCCATTTTAATCTCTGTATACTTTTAAATATTCTTGAACTTTGTTCTGGAATTCAGTTAAGTTACATGGAAATATATATATATATATATATATTTTTTTTTTTTTTTGAGGCTTGCCTTTAATCTTTATTAGGTGAGATCAGGGCAGCCTTCAGTCTAGGGCTAATTTTTTTCCAGCTACTAAGACAACACTCTTCTGAGTAGTATATCCTATGTCCCATGTATTATCAGGTTTATGGGAACACAAGTTATTTCAACTGTGTGAGATCTGTGGATGATTCTGCCTGCTCCTTTCTGGTGTTTCTTTTCCCAGCCTCAGGTAGACTCCTCCTCATGCAGTGCTGATCAGTGCTTAAAACTGCAGAGTGGAAGGGAGCCCTCTGCGGATCTTCAGAGCTCTCTCTCTCTGACTCTGGTTCTCTCTCTCTCTCTCTCTCTCTCTCTCTCTCTCTCTATCGTGCAGCTGTCTCCTCTCTGGTACTTCACCCTGAAAACTACAATCTCTGAATAATTGAGTTCCTGGCTAATATTTCAACATTTGAATCCCTGAATTATAACCAGATTGCTACATGCTAAAAGATGAAAGTGGTGAAGAAGTTCCTCTCAGGAAGAACTCTCAACATGGCAGCCTATGTTTGGCTTTAATAAGTATTCACAGTATATATAAGCTCTGTGTGTGTGTGTATTCATATATATATATATATATATATATATATATATATATATATATATGAATCCTAACTCACAAACTTAGGTATGTAAGTACGTGGCTGTTCTTTATTTTATTTAAACTGACTTAAATCTGACTTTGACTCTGGGTTTCTATTCCATCAAGAAGTTAGGAAAGTCAGTCTTAGTACTGTTGGAGCTCATTGTCTCATTTTCCCAGACTGCCTGATTCTTTTAGTCCTTTGATTCTATGGTTTCTGTGCTCTGCTGGAGCAGGCAATGTTTTGTGAGACCAGGAGCCTCCTGTGCCATAGATCAAACACACATATAGGCATCACTCTTAAGGCCTTACCATCTCCCCAGATGCTTTCAGATGCAGGGAACAAGTGCCCACAGCTCTGGGACCCACTTGCCCATCCTCCTCCGAGTCAGGGTTCACTTCTGCCTCCCCACGTCCTTGTTATCAAATACTCTTTTCCTTAACTCCTGCTTTCTGTCCCTGGTCTGGGGACCCTCCATCCACCATAGCATCATGTTTTCAGGGAACATATGGAAGGAGATAATAAGAATTTAGCTAGCTATCTGATTGGAATGTGGGGAGAGGATAAGGTTGTACCAAATAACACTGGGTATCACCAACGTTTTCATCTTTACCAATCTAACAGGCAAAATATAATAACTCTTGATTGAATAATCTGCATCCTTTTTATTATTGGTGGGGTTCAGCATTTCCTTTCATGTGCCTATGGTTCATTTATATGTATTCTTCTGAGAATTGTCTGTTTAGATTTCTTGTTCATTTTTCTTTGGGTTCTGTTTATTTCCCACATTATTTTTAATTTTAGCCTCTTTATCTCTATTACAGATATTTGCCAGTTATTCTACATATTGTAAATGCTTTCTCCTGCTCTGCCATTTGCCTTAAACTTTGTTCATATTTTTCTAACTGTGCAGAATTTTTAATTTTTATGTGATCAAAACCAGCTCTATTTTCCTTCATGTTGTGTCTGGAGTTGGTTCCTTCCAGTGGGTTCTTGGTCTTGCTGACTTCAAGAATGAAGCCACGGACCTTCGCAGCGAGTGTTGCAGTTCTTAAAGGTGGTGCCAACCCAAAGACTGAGCAGCAGCAAGATTTATTGTGAAGAGCAAAAGAACAAAGCTTCCACAGCATGGAAGGGGACCTGAGCGGGTTGCTGCTACTGGCTGGGGTGGCCAGCTTTTATTCCCTTATTTGTCCCCACCCACGTCCTGCTGATTGGTCCATTTTACAGAGTGTTGATTGGTCCATTTTACAGAATGCTGATTGGTACATTTACAATCCTTTAGCTAGACAAGAGTGCTGATTGGTGCGTTTTTACAGAGGGCTGATTGGTGCATGTACAATCCTATAGCTAGACCCAGAGTGTCAATTGGTGTGTTTTTACAGAGTGCTGATTAGTGCATTTACAATCCTTTAGCTAGACACAAAGCGCTGATTGGTGCATTTTTACAGAGTGCTGATTGGTGCATTTGCAATCCTTTAGCTAGACACAGAGGGCTGATTGGTGCATTTACAATCCTCTAGCTAGACAGAAAAGTTCTCCAAGTCCCCACTCAACCCAGGAAGTCCAGCTGGCTTCACCTCTCAATCCCCCCTCTTAACAGGACACCCCAACTGCTGTTGGGAATTGGGTGATGACTGCTCTAGCTGATTCCTGCTGGATAGGGGTAAAGAAGGGGTCCTGTAGTTATAGTGTCCTCCAGAGGGTAACTCTCTAGGTCAGGCAAAGGGCCAGTGGGTCAATCCAGGAGTCCTTGGTAGAAGTTGTTAGTTGAACTCATTAGGTTCCATTTGTAAGACCATCTGTAGCTTGATGGTATCAATCCTGGAGGAAACAAATTTGACAAGAAGGTGAAAAACACAGGGCCCAAAGGCAAGTAATAGCAAGATGGCTGGCATGGGACCTAGAAAGGGGAGAAGCCATGTCGCCTAACTCCAGAGGTTGGTGTAAGAGTTTGAAAGGTGTTGTAAGAGTTGATTTCGGAAGCTTTTTCCTGTAAACACCGGGCAGCATCTCATACTATCCCTGATTGGTTAGTGTAAAACCAACACTCTTCTCCTAAGAAGGTTCAGAGTCCTCCTTTCTCAGCAGTGAAGAAGTCTAGGCGTTGGCAGTTTTGGAAAGTCACTGCTGCCAAAGAGTCTATTTGGGATTGTAGAGTAAGGATAGATTTCGTTATTTCTTGCAAACTGTCTGAGAAATCCTTTGAGAGTGTGTGGTAGTAGGATAATGAAGTAGATAAACTGGCTATTCCAGTTCCTGTAGCAGTAGCCATTCCTAACCCTATAAGTAGGGGTATTAGTTGTATGGCTCTGCGCTGATGGACTTGATCTTTGAGGGATACTGATAGGGTCTGATTTCCTTAAGATTAGAGGTTAGGATAATACATGTTACACTGTTAACTTTTAGCAAACTTTTCTTTTGTTGAAAACCTTGTAAGTTTGGGATTTCAATTATTCTTTGCTATTAATAAGACCTCGTTCAGTCCATATTAACTTAGAATTGGCATAGATGGCTCCTTCCTGATTCTGTAAGTACTTTCAAGTTTAGCTGAGTGCAGACAGCTTGCATGTTTGAGCGTACAATTATTAAGCAGTTTTCCTAACTCTGCTTCTACAAGAGTTTCCTTATAACTTACTGAATACCCATTGTGTCTTTTTCCCTTAATCGCCCAGGAGGAACCATCTATCGTCCTGTCCTGAAGGGAGTTCCTCCTAGGTCTGGTCGGACCCCTGTATGGCAACCAATCAAGATCTAGATCCCTTATTAGTAAATCTGCTGGGTCAAATCGTCTTTTTCCAACAGAACAGCCCCACACTTCAAGATTTTTTTTTTTTTTTGAAAATTTATCATTTTCTTTATCATCGGAGGGGAGGGAAAGAAAGCAAGCAGAGGTGGGGGTATGGTTACACTATTTAAGAGCTGAATACAAAGACAATGAGTCTTTCATAGTCTCAACAACTCCACAATGAATAACTGTGGATTATCTCATTTATAATTCACATTGGATCAAAAAAAATTGGTTCCCCTCTGTGTATATCAATTTAATTCAAACCATATTATCTTCAGAATACAAAGATGAATACTACAAGATAAACTCTAACTGCAATAAGTATTTTCTAAGTAGAAGACCAAACACCAAAGGGAATCCCTCTTTCCAATGTCTTCTGATATGGCAAGATTTTGCCAGAATGGAAGTCTAACACTTAAATAAGCATTCTCTTGGCCAAGTAAGAAACTACAGTTGTTGTGGGTATTACCCTACAATTACCATATGTATTACATATTAAATTAAACTCAGCATTAAATATGCTTGTATAGTTATGCTGTTAATGATGATAGCAGTGATGATGCTGGTGGCAAAAGCCTGTCTTTAGCCCAAGAAAAGTAAGGGAGAAAAATGTAACAAGCAGAAAACAAACACAGAGTTGGGTAATTTTTGACTAGGAAAGAGAATTTTAAGTGTAGAAATATAAAAAGAAAAGTACTCCCTTATTTCCCTTATGTAGAAATAATATGAAACACTTATCGGATATACTGGACAAGAAGAGAACTCCAACTCTACTGCAGCATTACAAAAAAAATCATCCCTTCACCACAGTGTAAGATTTAAGGGCAACCTGCCCAAGGATGCATGTTATATAAAACACAGCAAGATTGCTGCTGCCCTGCTAAGTACTTCCAATCCCTACCCAGGTCCTACTGAAATACGGGTGGTCCCAATTAGTTTTATTGAAATAAATCTTTAAAGAAAAAGATAAAGCATTTAAAAAGACAAGTCAAAAGGCATCAGGAACCACATATCCAACACAAATTTTATCCTCAAATGAGTTATGTTTGCCTCGCACTAGTAACTTTTATTTCACTCAGATTAGAGCAATAATCTTCCATACATATCTTCCCTGCCCAATTCAAAGAAAAAAAATCCAAAATGATTAGTAAAGAAAAATATAAGAATTAACAGACCCTTTAAATTTGTTTTAAATATTTTGAATATTTAAAAAGTGTTTAAAGTTTGTAATTCCTAGTAGGAAAACATTATCTGAATGAATACCCTAATGGCAAACCACTGTAAAATGCTTCAGCTGAATTTGGGGGAGAGGGGTAGGGATTATCTTCAAAGCACCCCAGCTCTCTTGATGAGGTCAGAGGTACACTGGTTTGTATTATTGCGACATCCATAAGGTGATCTAGGTTGCTTTTCCTTCAGCAAGGGCTTTATTTATCAGAAGGGCATTACGCTTGACCTCCAAATTTGGCTGACAATTTACTGATAAGATTCATAACCTTTGGGTTGCTCTGGTATTTTGACTTATTTGCTGGGTTCTGAGCTACATCCTGGAAGGCCACCATAACTTCTGGATCCTGCATGGCTGCAAGAACCTCTGGATCACTAAGAATTTCATTGAGTCCAGGCATTCCAGCCATTCCAGGCATGGCCCCTCCCATTCCAGGCATTCCTCCGGGAAAACTACCAGGCATTCCCCCAGGAAAGCCACCTGGAAAAGAACCATACTGAGCTCCTGACTGTCGTCTGGCTTCTTCCTCCCTCTGGGCTCTCTCATGCTCTTCTCGAGCCTTCTTAACTCGTTCTATTCTTTCTTTGATCTCTCGCTCTTCACGTTTTCGCTCATACTTTCTCCGATGTTCTGCAATTTTCTGTGCCCTAGGTTGAACTTCTTTCAGCATTGCACTAGCATCTTCATCATAATCCAATTTACAGGCAAGGGCAAGATCATGGGTGGCTTCCTCCCAGTGGCCTAGAAGTCTGTGTGCTTTCCCTCGCCACTTGTAAGGCTGAGCTGAATCAGGATTTATCTCAATGGCTCTGTCACAGTCTCGGATAGCAGCATTTGGCTTCTGTAATTTGACGAAGACACTGGCCCTCTTGGCATACAAAATGGCCAAGCGAGGATTCAGCTTGATGGCATCTGTGAATAATCAATGGCTTTCTGGAGTTCACCATCATTAAGGGCTTCAATAGCAGCCACTTTTTTTATCATTTGCCTGATCCATCATCTCCTCCGTTATCTCTGCATTTTCATCTCCCATTTCTTGAGGAGAATCAGTGTCTGGTTCAATCACACCTTCTTTATCAATTTCTAGATCACTTTCCTCACTTGATGGTTCGTCTGCCTTTAAGTCTTCCTCCACCTTCTTACTATCAGGTTTTTCTTCCTTGGTATTTTCTTCTGATTTAGCTTTCTGAGTAGCAGGTGGTACTTTACCCCCCATGCTCTCCACCCACTCTCTCAGGAAGAGCATTTCCTCGGTGTGCAGAACCCTCGGATCCTGCTTACACATTTTCACAAAGGCCCGAAGCTCGTTCACTTTGCTGGGGTCCATGGTAGAGAGGTGGTGGGCGAAGCTGGGGGACTACCGCCCTGTTCCAGGCCCAGGCGCTGGCTCGGCGTGACCGCGCAGAAGGGGGCGGCTGCCGCAAGCACACTTCAAGATTTGAGCCAGTAAGCTACCCCTCTGCCTTTCCTACTTTTTTTGACTTAGAATATTTCTGACCTGGTGAGGTGCGCTCACAATGAGGTTACCTCTAAAAGTTATTTTCCAACTTTCTTCTGCTAGCAAAGCAGCTGCTGCCACAGATTGAATGCATCTGGGACAACTGTAGGCCACTGGGCCAAGGATCTCTGAGAGGAAGGCTATGGGTTGTCAGTGGCCTCAGTGCTTTCGGGCTACACCCTTGTTTACACTGACAACAAGGTGGTATTGCAGTGTTAGAGGGTCACGGAGAAGACTGTCAATTATTAATTATAGGTTTTAAATTTACTCTGGCTTTTAAAGGAATAGGGTACACTCTTTTTTCTTTACTACTTCCATCTCTCTTTCTTTCTCTTCGACTTCTTTGTCTGTCTCTTTCTCTCTTTCTGACTCCCTCTTTGTCTCTTCCTCTCTCTCTTTGACTTTCTCTCTCTCTCTCTCTCTCTCTGACTCCCTCTTTGTCTGTCTCTTCCTCTTTCTGTCTCTTTCTCTCTTCCTCTCTGACTCCTTCTTTGTCTGTCTCTTCCTCTATCTCTTTCCTTCTCTTTCTTTTTGACTTCATTTCTTTCCCTTTCTCTCTCTTTTTTTCTCTCTGCCTCTTCCTCTCTCTTTCCTCTCTACTGGTCTTTCCCTGCCTCTGCCAGCCACTTTTGCTGGTGTTTTCCCCTCTCCTTCCCTTTTTGATGGTTTTGGCAGTGTAAGACTGCCACCTCCTTGGGTTTTTGCACTGTGTGCAATAACTCCATGGTTTCCTTGTGATATGTAATGGGGGTTCCTCCAGGGGTTAGGAACTCCCTTTCTTTCCATATTGCAGAATGAGCATGTAGGATTAGATAAGCATACTTACTATCTGTAGCGAAGTCTCCCAATTACAACTGAGGAGGTGGGAGAAATACCTGGTTACAGGCTGTCCCAGGATTCCTCGGATGGTAACAGACCTTGAGGACAGCTGTCTGGGACAGGAGATTAACACTAAGAAAGCTGTGCCAGTGTCCAGGAGGAAGTCAATTTCCTGGTCCTCAATGGTTAAACATACCCAAGGCTCAGTGAGGGTGATTACATGAGCTGGCGCTTGCCCCAGGAACCCTCAGTCCTGTTGTTGGATCATCTGTTTAGGGGCTTCTGGCCCAGAGAACCTTTGTCCTCTGGGGCAGTGCACCTTCCAGTGATTGCCTCAGCATAGTGGACGTGGGCAAGGGGGCAGCTTGTTTCTCATTGGACAACCTTTTTTAAAGTGTCCTTGCAAAGCACACAGATAACAAGCCCTACCAGGTGATTGGCCTGCTCCATTTTCTGTCCTCTCTGAACCACCGAGGTTTGTCTGAGGGCCATGACTAAGGCTGTGGCCTTTCTCTGACCTCACTTTTCCTTTTCAGCCTGTTCCTTTTGTTCCCTATTATAGAACACCGAGGTTGCCAGGTTTAGTAATGCCTCCAGATTTTGTTCAGGGCCCAGGGCAAGCTTTTGGAGCTTTCTCCTGATACCTGTGGCTAATTGGGTAATAAACTTATCTTTTAGGATCAGTTGACCCTCGAGGGAGTCAGGTGACAGGGGAGTATATTTTCTTAAGGCCTCCTGTAGCTGCTCAAGGAAGGCAGAAGGATTTTCTTTGTTTCCCTGAGTTATGGTGGACACCATTGAATAATTCATGGGTTTTTTCCTAATTCTCCTTAGTCCTTTGAGAACACAGGTCAACAGATGTTTGCAACTCCAGTCCCCATTATCTGAGTCAAGGTCCCAGTGGGGATCCATACTGGGGACGGCTTGCTGACTGGTAGGGAATTTGTCCCTTTCTTCGGCTGTCATTCTATCATATACTTGACTAAGATACCAGGTATCTCCAAACTCTTGCAAACTCGGAGAATTGCAGCTAAAGCCGCATTCTTTTCATTAAAGGCCAGGGTTTGATGTAACAATACCATGACATCTCTCCAAGTGAGGTCAAAGGTTTGTCCTAGACCCTGTAGGACATCTATGTACCTAAGAGGATCATCTGAAAACTTTCCCAGGTCTGCCTTGATCTGCTTTAAATCAGAGAGGGAGAAGGGGACATGTACCTGGGTTGGGCCAAATTCCCCTCCCTCTGCAGCTTGAAGGGGACATAACCAATAGCCTGGGGGTTTTTGTGGTCCCTTGGAGATTTCTTTGCTTGTTTCCTTCTGGATGAGGGAGATTAGAGGAGGTTTATCATTAATAGGAAGGGGAGCTATAGGGAGGCTAGGATATGGAGGTAAGCTGAGAGGTCCTCCTGTGTGATGTAAATTGCAAGCTTTGCATAGTTGTGGATTCTCCTTCAATGAAAAGAAAGCTTGAACATAAGGTATTTCACTACATTTGCCTTCCCTCTTACCTCGAAGGTCAAGCTGCAGGATAGTGTTGTAATTTATACTTCCCTCAGGTGGCCATTTTTCACCATCAGAGAGAGAATATTGGAGCCAGGCTGTAGTGCAGAAAAAAAAATGAGCCACCTCTTTTTCAGGGTTTGCGGGTCAAATTGGTCCCAATGTCTTAGGATGCATTTCAAGGGTGAGCCTGTTGATGCCTGAGTGTTTCCCATGTGAAAGGAAAAACCGCCAGCGATTTTGGTTTGTTTACTTACCCCCCCCCCCCAAGAACCTGCAACGGTCCCTGGACCCTGCTGATCGGAATAGTTGCGCTTACCAACGCAGCAGCAGAAACCCCTCTTTCCCAAGAACCTCAGTGGTCCCTGGACTCTGCTGATCGGAATAGTTGTGCTCACCGATGCAGCAGCAGAAACACTAGTTTTCCTCTTAGACCACAAAGAGGACTGAGGAAGGTTGGATTTAGTGGCCCTTACCAATGCATTCTCGAAAACCTGTTAGAGTCCTAGGTGTTCTCCTGTTAGTATTGGGACTTTACCCCATCCTGTAAAGATGTTATGCCCCAAAAATGAAGTAAAGGGCCATACCCTGAGGGAGGGAAGGGATCTCCAGGGTTGGAAAAGTGATGCCTTTTGTCCTCACTTGAATAGGAAGGATATCATTTCTGAAGCTTCCCATATCCTAGCCTCAGGAATAGCTTCTGTTAGGCCTGCTGGTATGAGGAAGGATCCTAAAAGGATAGTTGGTCTCCCCACCCAAAGGGGCTTTGGGCAAAAATTATGTCTTTCTGATTGGTGAGCCCAGGTGCCTAAAGAAGGGAACAAAGTCCTGAAGTTGATACTAGAAATCATTCTTATAGGAGAAACTAGAAAAGCACCAGAGACAGGGAGTGGTTTTTAGAAGTGGGACTAACCTCGGAGAAGAGAGGCGGGAGGAAGTTTGTCTGACAGCCATTAGGACCCAGGAGACAAGGATCAGGATAGATAGGATAGATGGGTGAGTCTCACTTGGGTGACATGACTTTGAGAGTTCCGCTCATGGCTACAGGGTCAACCAACTTTTTGTCAGGACCCTTGAGCTGAATGACTTTCCTCTCTGTCGACCCTTGGCTCAGCCCAGAAGTACAGGAAACGCGGAATCTGGTTCCAGGCAAACCAACGCTCCCAACTCCAAAGAGAAGGAGCTGTTAGAGAGCCCTTTCCTAGAAAACCTGACACCCATGTCTTTAGTCCAGCGGCCATGCTAGTTGATTTTAACTGGCTGACAGGTGCCTGGTATTTAGCCCCTGAATTGCAAGGAAAAATAGGACAGAATAGCAAGCTACAGGGGTCTGATGGTACTCACTGCATAGCGATGTCCCATCTGGGTTGCCAAGGTGTGTCCCGAGTTGATTCCTTCTAGTGGGTTCTTGGTCTCGCTGACTTCAAGAATGAAGCAGTGGACCTTCGTGGTGAGTGTTACAGCTGTTAAAGGTGGTGTGGACCCCAAGAGTGAGCAGCAGCAAGATTTATGGTGAAGAGCAAAAGAACAAAGCTTCCACAGCATGGAAGGGGACCCAAGCGGGTTGCTGCTGCTGGCTGGGGTGGCCAGCTTTTATTCCCTTATTTGTCCCCACCCACGTCTTGCTGATTGGTCCATTTTACAGAGCGCTGATTGGTCCATTTTACAGAGTGCTGATTGGTGCGTTTACAATCCTTTAGCTAGACACAGAGCACTGATTGGTGTCTTTTTACAGAGTGTTGGTTGATGCACTTACAATCCTTTAGCTAGACACAGAGTGCTGATTGGTGCGTTTTTACAGAGTGCTGATTGGTGCACTTACAATCCTTTAGCTAGACACACAGCGCTGATGGGTGTGTTTACAATCCTCTAGCTAGACAGAAAAGTTCTCCAAGTCCCCACTCGACCCAGGAAGTCCAGCTGGCTTCACCTCTCAGTGTTATCTGGGTCTCATGGAAAGGCTAAAATTTAAAAGTTCCAGTGGGCAAATACATAAAGGAAATAAGTCTTAAAGAGATGAGAAAGATAGTATGTATGAAAGAAAAGGGAACATTAAAAAGAAATAGTAAATCATTTTAAAAGCAGACATAGAGTTTAAAGATTAAGTTAGAAAAATAGTAAGAAAGGCAAACAAGCTAGGAATAATCACTATATACAAAAATAAATTAAATTCTAAAATTAAAAGTGCATATATGTGTGTGTGTGTGTGATAATTATGAACCAATGCCCCCAAATAACAAGGTAATTGATGAAAAAAAAATTTTAATTTTTTTAATTGACAGATAGATGAAGAACTTTTAAAAATAAGACTCTGTGGGCAATGAGAGAAAGAAGAACTAGAGATTAGTATGATTTCCTGAGCTTAATGTTTTTTACAGAGGCAAATAGGGGAATCTGATAGATTGGGACTTTTGTGAAATGTCGTTAAACATGGAAAATTGAGGGGCAAAGAGTAGAAATGAGGAGGTCTCTACTTTTATTCAACTGCTTAAGGTCTGCTCTTTTTATGGTACTATGTACAAATAAATTGCATTGCCACATGTATGTAAACACCCACATATATACACACCACACATACCATATAATTTAAGAAAACAAAATGTACTTTTAAAACATTTTGTGAGGTGAAGAATGAACATTCTTTAGTCTCTGGGGAATAAGAGTTAAAAATTATTTTTCCACTTTTTGATTTAGAGACCCTTCACTCACACACAGATATTAATATATTTGTTTACATAATTTACATGTTATATGTATTTATATGTCTATGCATCAAAACACATACACAAACTATATATCTATTACACATTATATATAATAATCTATTTATATATGTGTAGATATATATACATATAATATATAATATATAGTCTATTATATATAATATGTAGGGAAGTAGATTATATTTCCTCAGAGTTTGATATGATCTGTTTACCATTAAACTGCAGTCTGCCTGCAAAATTTTCATTTTTCCACGTATTATGAAAGCACTGGTATTATAGTGATTAATAATGAGTTGTTTAGTATTTTCATTATAAAGATTATATTTGCTCTTTAATCAAGTCCAATCCAACTTCCATGACATCCTGTTGTTATATATATGTTAAAATTTGAGTCTAGCACAATATAATGATATAATAAGAATCGTATATTGTAGTTTTATTTTATTACTGGTAATTATGCAGAATGATCAAAATGATGACTATTGCAAATACTTGTTTTATTTTTTCAGATTTCGAGATCCATTGGAAAGTGATACTATTGTGGTTCATGCCATACTAAGTGACCACAAGATATCCTCTTACAGGCTGGTACAGCCCTCTAAGTACTCCAAATTCAAACGAACTAGTCAATCAGAGAGAAAACCAAGCAAACTGGACAGGTTTGAAAAAGAGGGAACTGGAAGAAAGGACAGCCAGAGAGATGCAGGTAGCCTACGACAAGAAGGCTTTTAAATTCTTATTTACTAAGACTTCAAAAGTGAATTGTCTGTGGGCAGAACCATTGAACCTTCTTTGGTGGCTTGAGCTCAATCTCTTGTCCCTCTTCCTTCCATGACAGTTTTCTTTGGAGTAAATAATCGAGAGAGACAAAAGTGTGTGGTATAGCTGAGAATGAGAGGCCACATTTTTCCAACAAATGCTCCATGTCCACTTTCCTCTTTAACGTAGTTTGTAAGAAAACCTACGCTGGTCATGTGACTGAGAGTGGGTGAGAGGACTGGATGCTGCTGTTTTCTTACTTGCCACATCTAGCTATTCTTAAATCTAGGATTTCCCCAGATGCTAGGTTCTAGGCAGTGGTTTGTGTCAGATTCCTGGGCCCCATCCCAAAGTGTGGGGCTAAAACACTGCATTTCAGACTATTTTCCAAGAACATATGCTTAAATAGAATGAGCAGAGAATAGAGGTATGAAAATAGTACCTCTAATCCCTGCAACCTGTTTCTTGTGCCTGCCCACAAGGTGACTGCAGATTAGTAGAAGAACAAGAATTCTGAAATGGCTTGGAGAGCCATTCAATAATAAATACAAGGTGCTGCTGCAACCTGGCTAGATCTAGGCTATTGACAATGATATAATACAAACATTAATATTGGTTTATCTTCTTCACTGGGAACTCTTTAATGTCTCCTTTTTGCTTCTAGGATAAATTCTGAAACCACTGTCCTGATCTTAATCCTTCCACAATCTATCCATATTCTATGTTTCCAGTAGTGCCTTCTCATACTGTTCAGCTTGCCTGTTTAGTCTTCTGTCCTGCCTGCTGCTCCCTAATTATATCTGACACTTCCACACTCAGGCTCCTGCTGGAGTGACCTCTTCACTTCTCTCCTCTCTGAATTCTACCAATTCTTGGGGATGTAGCTTAAATTACACTTTTGTTTATAAAGCCTTCCCATGACCACCCAGGCCACATAAACTCTTCTTTCTCTATACCACCATATATTTGAAATATGAAATATGATGAAATGGTTATTTATAACTATGTAAGTATCTCATATTATTTAATTTTTCATATCTATCTAAAGCTTGAACATGAATAGAGTAATTCCCCAATAGGAACTTGTTAGTAGACCAGGTGTGGTGGCTCACACTTGTAATCCCAGCACTTTGGGAGGCCAAGGCAGGTGGATCACTTGAGGTCAGGAGTTCAAGACCAGCCTAGCCAACATGGTGAAACCCCATCTCTACTAAAAATACAATAATTAGCTGAGCACGGTGACACATTCCCGTAGTCCCAGCTACTTACAAGGCTGTGGCGGGAGAATCACTTGAACGCCAGAGGCAGAGGTTGCAGTGAGCCAAGATTACATCATTGCACTCTACTAAGTGACAAAGTGAGACTCTGTCTCAAAAAAGAAAAAAAAGAAAAGAAAAGAAACTCATTAGTTGATACGGCCAATTTTTTTTTTTTTTTTTTTTTGAAACAGAGTTCCTCTCTGTCTCCCAGGTTGGAGTGAAGTGGTCCAATCTTGGCTCACTGCAACCTCTGCCTCCCAGGTTCAAGCAATTCTGGTACTTCAGCCTCCTGAGTAACCGGGTTTATACCCAGCTAATTGTATGTGTGTGTGTGTGTGTGTATGTGTGTGTGTATTTTTAGAGAGATGGGGGTTTCACTGTGCCCAGGATGGTCTTGAACTCCTGAGCTCAGGCAATCTGCCTACCTTGGCCTTCCAAAGTGATAAGATTATAGGAGTGAGCCACCAGGCCTGGCCATAAAGCCAATAATTTTTAAATTATTTATTTGACTGTGTTTCTGACAAGTTTTTTAGTTGGCTTCAGAGCACTTCAGTTGGTATGTGCCACCTCAAATTGTATGTATCGAATTGGACTTACTCGATTTTTCTCGTTTTCCCCGCCATCATGTCACAAACACTCTTTCCCAACATGTTAGTGGTCCATCATCATTTATCTTGTTCTCTAATTGTTTAATATATGTCTTATCTTGCCAACTTTTTAGTAAGGTTTTTAAAAGCAAAAAATGTGACTTAGATCTTTCTATTTTGGCATTCCACAGTACTTATTATGGGGTTGAATTCATAGTAGTTGGTCAATAAATACATTTTTGTTTTTATTTTGTTTTGTTTTGTTTTGTATGAGACAGAGTCTCGCTCTGTTCCCCAGGCTGAAGTGCAGTGGCAAGATTTCAGCTTACTGCAACTTCTGCCTCCTGGGTTCAAGCAATTCTCCTGCTTCAGCCTCCCAAGTAGCTGAGAGTATAGGAACGCACCACCATGGCTGGCTAATTTTTGTATTTTTAGTAGGGATCGGGTTTCACCACATTGCCCAGGCTAGTCTCAAACTCTTGACCTCTAGTGATCCACCTGCTTCAGCCTCCCAAAGTGCTGGGATTACAGGCGTGAGCCACCACACCTAGTGCTCAATAAATACTTTGATTTACGAATTCAATATATTCTCTGCGTTTTTTTTTTTTTTTTTAATGCAGCAGGTTAAAAACAGTATCTGAGAGTTTTGTTTTGTTTTTATGTCTCGAAAAGGCTGAAAAATGTTGATTCTCTGTATAGGTGGGAGCATTGCCATACAAGAAGAATCAATAATAGAAAAAGGGAAGAAATTTCGGCCTAAAACCCTAAGTGAAATTATGGTGGAAAATCAAATCGAGAAAACAAGAAAACTTATATTGAAAGCTGAAAGGGCACAATTAAAGATTCAACAGCGAAAAAAAGAATGGGAGGAACTGTGAGTTTTTTTGACCTAAACTCTTATCTTTTTAATATTTGAGTCCCAAAATAATATATCTTAAAAACCTTTATATTTATTGACATTGTTGTCATTTAATTTCAAAAGTGAAAACAATAAAAACAGAGAAGGAGATATTATAAACAGGTCAACTGGATCTTTTAGGGTGGTGATACCTTGGTAGAACTTCTATAATCCTTAGAGTTTCCAGTCCAGGAATTCTATTTTGCTAATAATACCGTATAGTCAGAATGATTTTTAAGAATTAAGAAATGCTTTTCTATCTCAAAATCATAAACATATTCTCCTGTATGTTCTTCTAACATCTTATAGTTTTGGCTCTTACCTTTATCTTTAACCATCTGAAGTTAATTTCTTTCTTTTTTTAAAATATCCAGTATTGATATGGGAGTGCTGGGAAGGGAAAGGATTAGTCCCTTTAAATTATATGGAAGGGAGGAAGGGAAGTGCTGGGCAGAGAAAGGAGTGGTCCCTGGCTAGAGCTCCACCCCCACGGACCTAGGTGAGGAGAGGCATTTCCTGCCCAGATGTTGCATTTCCCAAGACCACCCTGGCCTGCCATGCCCTCATCCTGGGCCTATTAAAACCTGAGACCATAGCAGGCAGACACAGAAGTGGCTGGGTATCATAAGGGACACACTGGCAGATGACACAAGTAACTGGTCATCAAGAGCATGCTGACAGGCATCAATAGATGCTGGCAGGCCATTGACCAGTGGGCAAGGCAGAGTTTGGCGGGAGAGTTGGGCTGGGGCTGCCGAGTGGCCCAAATCCAGGGAAAAACCATCTCCCTTCTGGTTCTCCCATTGGAGGAGAGCTACTTCCACTCAGTAAAAATTTGCACTCATCCTCCAAGCCCACATGTGATCCGATTCTTTCAGTACACCAAGGCAAGAAACCCCGGGATACAGAAATCCATCTGTCTTTGTGATAAGGAAGGGAGTCTAATTGAGCTGGTTAACACAGGCTGCCTATAGACAACAAACTAAGAGAGCACCCTGTAACACACGCCCATTGGGGCTTCAGCTGTAAACATTCACCCCTAGACACTGCCATGGGGTTGGAGCCCCACAGCCTGCCGGTCTGTATGCTCCCCTAGAGGTTTGAGCAATGGTGTACTGAAGAAGCGAGCCACACTCCCATTGCACACCCTGCGAGGGGGACAAGGGAACCTTTCCCATTTCAACTGGGGACTTGTCTGGGATTGTGGAAGGTGAGTGTGAGTGAATGCCAAACTTTTGGGTCTGCCTCTCTTTCAAAACCCTGCCACCTTTCTCTTTCCTGCAGGTAAAAGGCTCTGTTTCTCTTCACTGAGTTTAAAAAACTCCACCCTAACTGGGAGGTGGAAACGCCTAGACTTTGTCTCTTTTCTGTCTTTGAAATGGCTCTTATCTCTTTTGTATAATGTTAGGAGTTTTGCTACAGGCTGTGGAAATGTTACTAAGCAAAATGAGCATTAGGCTCAGCCTCCAAAGGTGAAAATCAGACCAACTGTTCATAGAGATGCCATGTATGCCTCCACTTTGACAGCTGCAGGAATGCATGGCTCAGGGTACCTCTCCTTACCCTTTTTCCTCCCAGCTTGGGCACCTGGGCATGCCCACAGCAGGCCAGGGTCGAGCCCAACAGTCATGAGCAAGGCAGGAGAAAGCTATGATGGTAGCTGCAACCCCACAGGGCCAATGGACATGTGCTTCTCACCCACCACACCAACGGAACCTCTCCTCCCCTGGCCAAGGAATTCAACCTAGTCTGAACTGAAGGAAAGATAAAAGGATTAGAAAGGCCCAGTTGCACTAAGCAAGGGGTTCTTCCCCCAGACTCTCTCCACTTTTTGCCCCTTAAACTGTTTTTCTGTTTTTTTCCTTTTCTAAGTGAGAGGGCTCCCCCTAGCTCTGTTTCTGATAAGAAAGTTAACAGGAATGGCCCCTGCTGGCTGAGAACTGCAGATTTGGCAGGGCACACTTGAGACACTCTAAATAGATACAAACAGCCTCTAAAATACTTTTTCAGTCCCAACCTTGATTCCAAGCTTCAGGCTAAGGCCCTAGAAAGAAAAACCCAAAGGGATCTTTGGATCTGAGGGATCCAAAGCCAGGCAACAGGCACAATGTAAAGCAGGACCAATTCCTGCCGACTAAACCCCCCACCCCATGGAAGGAGACCATGCTTCATGGCATAAACAGACCCACGGAACTCAGTTTTCCGACAGCAGGGAGAAATGGAGGCATAGGTGAGGGTGGTTAACTACTATTCTCCAGGTTTCCCCTGCTTCATGGGTACATACCGCAGTGGTACCTATGGCCAGCTCAGGGATAAGGGGTGGAAAGTGAAAGGAGGATGCCTGCTTTCTGTCTCCATCACACCCTGAGTTTTCACTGAAAGAAGAAAAGGAAGGAGGGATGCCTCTATTCCCTGTCTTTCAGAATGGGCAACCAGTTCTCTTCACCACCCCCAGCTTATACTCCTCTGGAGTGTATCCTGAACCACTGGGACTGTTTGACCCTCAGAATCTGGAGGAAAAACCCCTCATAGCCCTCTGCACAAGGATTTGGCCAAATTGTGATTTACAGGAAGGATGGCTTGGCCTCAGGAAGGAACCATTCATTTTTATATCATTCAGCAGTTGGACTTTTTCTGTGGATGTGAGGACAGATGGTCTGTAAGCCCCATATGTGCAGGCTTTCTATAGCTTGCAAGGCAATCCAGACTTGCCAACAGTGTAGGATTGATCCAGCCCTCCTGTTGGCCATCTCAGGTTGCAAGGGGTAAGCCTAGCGAATTAAAGATATGACTCCCAGAGGCACCCCCAGCAGAGGAGTGAGCTCCCTCCAGCCTTGCTCCTCCAGATCCACCCCAACCTCCTTATCCAGCTTCAGCCCCTCACTTGCCCTCTCCTAGAAATCCTCACCCTAAACAAGCCCCAGTCTCACTCTTGCCCCTCCAACAGATACCCAGTGAATTTGGGCCCAGTTAGGCCAAGGTCCCCATCTCCCTACGGGACTTAATGCAAATTAAGAGAGATCTTGGCAACTTTTCAGATGAGCCTGAGAGACTTTCTAGAATTTCACCCAAATGTTTGAATGCTCCTGGAGACATGTTACTTTTCGATCAGACCCTGACAGACACTGAGAAGCAGTCTGCTCTGCAAGCAGCAGAGAGATTTGGGGATTTAAAAAAAAATCTGGTATGAGGTAGTTTCACATGACAAGCACATGTTTTCATTGGTTTATTTGCCATCTGTATATTTTTGGTGACATGGCCCTTTGTGTCTTTTTGTCACATATGAATAGGATTGTTCTCCCTTTTACTGTTGAGATTTTAGACTTCTTTTTATATTCTAGATACTAGTCCTGGATGTGTACTATATGCTAGTTGGATATATAGTTTATAAATATTTTATCTTAGTCTCTTAATCTGTAGCTTATCTTTTCATTCCCTTAACAGAGTTTGTTCATTCTTTCTTTCTTTTTTTTTGAGACAGGGTCTCGTGTGTTGCCCAGGCTGGCGTGCAGTGGTGCAATCTTGGCTCACTGCAAACTCCATCTCCTGGGTTCAAATGATCCTCCTGCCTCAGCCTCCCAAGTAGCTGGGATTACAAACATGTGCCACCATGCCCCACTAACTTTTGCAATTTTTTTTAGTAGAGACAGGGTTTCATCATGTTGGCCAGGCTGGTTTGGAACCCCTGACCTCAAGTGATCTACCTTCCCTGTCCTCCCAAAGTGCTGGGATTACAGGTGTGAACCACTGCACTTGGCCTCCCTTAACAGAGTTTGTCACAGAGCAACAGCTTTTAATTTAGTTGATGTTCAGTTTATCAATTTTCCTTATATAAATCTTGATTTTGATGTCAAGTCTAAGAACTCTGCCTAGCCCTAGGTCCTAAATATTTTATCCTATTTTTGTTTAAACATTTTATAGTTTTTCTTTTTATATTTAAGCTAATTTTTAAATAAGGTATCAGACTTAGGTTGAGATTTGTTTTTTTCTTACAGATGTCCAATTACTCTAGCATTTTTGCTGAAAAGACATTTCCTCCATTGAATTCCTTTTGCATCTTTGTCAGAAATCATTTGGACATATTTGTGTGGGTCTATTTCTGGGTTTACTTTCAAGTCTGTTGATCTATATATCTATCCTCTTACCAACACTACATTGTCTTGATTCATATATCTATATAATAGATCTTGAAATCTGGTAGAGTGATTCCTCTCATTTTATTTTTCAAAATTATTTTAGACATTATAATTACTTTTCTTTCCATATAAATTTCAGAAAAATCTTGTCTATATGTATAGAAAATCTTGCCATAATTTCAATAAGAATTATGTTAAAGCAGTGTATTAATTTGGAGATAATTTTTATCTTTATTGTGTTGAGTCTTCTAATCCATGGACATGGTATGGCTTTCCATTTATTTAGATCTTTGATTTCTTCATCAGTGTTTTGCTGTTTTCAGCATAAAAGGTTCTGTTCATGTTTTGTTAGATTTGCATGTCAGCATTTCTTTTTTGAGCAATTTTAAATACCATTGTGTTTTTAATATTGGTGTCTATGTGTTCACATTCGCTGCTAGTATAGAAATACAATTGATTTTTGTATGTTTATCTAGTATCCTGTGGCCTTTCTGAACTGTCTCAGTTGTAAGAGTTTTTTTGGTAGGTTTCTTGGTATTTTATGTGTAGACAACCATGCCATTTGGAAACAGGGGCAGTTTTATTTCTAATCTGTTTGCATCTTATTTCCTTTTGTTATTGCACTGGCTAGAACTTCCAGTACTATATTGAAATACAGTGGGAAGAACTAGCATCCACACTTTGTTCCTTATCTTGGAAAGCATTCAGTGTTTAAATAATATAACTGTTTCCATCCTTTACCTCAACCTACCTATACTTTTATATTTGAAGTTAGTGTCTTCACTAACTTCACTAGGCAACATACAATTGGGTTATGTTTTTAAGTCCACACTGCCCATTTCTGTCATTCAATGGTATATTTAAACCATTTATGTTTAACGTACTTATGTATATTTAGGCCTTACATCTGCGATTCTGTATTTTGTTTTCTGTTTGTTCTATGTTTTGGATTTCTGTTTTCTTTCTTCTGCTTTACTAAGGAATTTGTCAATGAATCCATCTGTAAGTATTCTTTGAGGGATAGTTTTAAATACAAATTTAAAATTTTTGTTGTTATAGTACTATCCAGATGTTCTATTTCTTCTTGAGTCAGTTTTTATAATTTGTGTCTTTGAAGAAATTTGTGCGTTTCGTCTAAGTTGTTAATTTTATTGGCATAAAGTAGTTTATATTATTCCCTTATATTTAATTTCTGTAGTATCTGTTTTGATGCCCTCTGTTTTATTTACATTGTTAATTTTCATATTATCTCTTTTTCTTCATCATTCCAGCTAGTGATTTACCCACATTACAGATCTTTTCAAAGAACTAGCTTTTGGTCATAGATTTTAAAATATTGTTTGGTCTGCTTTCTCTGTCATTGATTTACTATTATTTTTATAATTTCTTCCCTTCTAGTTAACTTAGGTTTAATTAGCTTTTAGTTTCTTGCTTCTTAGTGTGTAAACCTGTGTATAAGTTTTGATTCTATGCCCTTCTTCCTTTGTAATATAAACATTTAAACTATAAATTTCCTCCTAAGCATTGAGTTAGCTGCATTACACATTTTCTTTTTTTCTTTTTTTTTTTTTTTGAGACGGAGTCTCGCTGTGTCTCCCAGGCTGGAGTGCAGTGGCGTGATCTCCTCACTGCAAGCTCCGCCTCCCGGGTTCACGCCATTCTCCCGCCTCAGCCTCCCAAGTAGCTGAGACTACAGGCGCCCGCCACCACGCCCGGCTAGTTTTTTGTATTTTTAGTAGAGACGGGGTTTCACCATGTTAGCCAGGATAGTCTCGATCTCCTGACCTCGTGATCCACCCGCATCGGCCTCCCAAAGTGCTGGGATTACAGGCTTGAGCCACCGCGCCCGGCCACACATTTTCATATGGTAGATATTTATTATCATGTAGTCCAAAGTGTTTCTTTTTTTTTTTTTTTTTTTT
>NC_037669.1:33226851-33305548 GCF_003255815.1 Theropithecus gelada | reverse complement strand
TTTTTTGAGACGGAGTCTCACTCTGTCACCCAGGCTGGAGTGCAGTGGCCGGATCTCAGCTCACTGCAAGCTCCGCCTCCCGGGTTTATGCCATTCTCCTGCCTCAGCCTCCCGAGTAGCTGGGACTACAGGCGCCCGCCACCTCGCCCAGCTAGTTTTTTGTTGTTTTTAGTAGAGACAGTGTTTCACCGTATTAGCCAGGATGGTCTCGATCTCCTGACCTCGTGATCTGCCCGTCTTGGCCTCCCAAAGTGCTGGGATTACAGGCTTGAGCCACCGTGCCCGGCCTCCAAAGTGTTTCTAACATCACTTGTAATTACTTCCTTGACTTGCAATTTAGTTTCCAAAGATTTGGAGTTTAAAAAATATCTTCCTAAATTAGATTTCTAATTTAGTTGTTTGTGGTAATAGAAAATAGTCTATATAATTTAAATTTTTAAAGATTTATGGAGAACTGTGTTATGGCCCTGCATATACAGTCTGTCTACATGAAAGTTCAATACGTGCTTGAAAAGAATATGCTTTCTTGCATTGTTTGGTGTAGTGTTCTATAAATGTCAATTAGGACAAGATGATTGATATTGTTTTTCATATCTTCTATGCCTTTTTGTCTTTGAAGGCATGATTTTTTTATGGTTATTCTTGAATGTCCTCTGTACTCAACAAGGTCTCTCCAGTTGGTGGGAACATGAGTGATTCCCAGCTATGTGTAAACTATGAGAATTATTTGTTCTACAGTTTCCCAGTAATTGTACTTTTCCCAGGAGTTGTTCTTTGCCCAGCTTCATGGTGGTTCACATTATGCATGTACAGATTAATACTCAGCCAAAATGTTAAGGTTCTATGTAGATTTTCAGAGGCATTTCTTTGTGTACCTCTGATATTCTTTTCCACAAATTTCTTAGCACCAAATTTGGCCTCCTTGTACTCTAATCTCTGTCTCCTCAGTCAGTGAGTTCCCTGGGCTGTGTTTGGGATCCTGATCCTACTCCACAGGCTGGTAATTTCCTCTATGCGGCAGCCAGGAGATAATAAGGATCATGTCTTTTTACTTTTCTCAAGAATTACAGTTTTATGCTCTTTATTTTCAATGTCTGAACATAATTGTTTCACATATTTTTATTCAGTTTTCTGGTTGTTTATATTATGAGGATAACAATGGGTGCTGTTACTCTCACATGGCCAGAGGCAGAAGTAGCTCTTCTCTTCCCTTCCCTTCCTTTTTCTTTCCTTCCTTTTTCTTTCTTTCCTTTCCTTTCTGCCTTTCTCCTTTCCTTTTCTTTAAAAATAGTAATCCTTCATTTTAGTGCAGTTTTACACAAATAAATGATTGTCAGTTAATACAATAGATGGTATGGGTTTCCTCTGAGAGCTACATATACATGCTCATGTTGGCTAGTAGACTTTACTTTAAAAAATTAGACAGGTATGTTGGGATCTCCCAATGAAGGGCCTTTTATTAGTACCAAGGTATTATGATAGCCCATACCTTTAGATACCTTAGTACTTCCAAAGCAGAGAGTTCAGTTTCTGTAGAGAATAATTCTTTGATTTTAGTCTGGATATAAAGATTGCCACTGTTTTGTATGTATGCAGGTGGGAAAGTTTGGGAGGCCCCAACTGGTTTAAGCATTTTTTTTCAATCCTTTAATTAATTTTGCTAAATATATCTAGCATTCCATTCTGTACCTGTCCTGTTTGTGCTTGGAGCATTCTAGGGACTTCACCAAGAAGATAATATTCAATCCTTTTTGTGGCCTTATCTTGTGGGTATTCTGGGCTATAGTTTGGTCTGGTTTATTCATTAATGTAATTTTATCTTCTTTTTGTCTTCCAGAAATGGATCAGTGTCACTGGTTTGCTCATGGCTTTCTATTCCATTCTTAGATTTCTGATAATTTACAACTTTTTGTACTTCTATACTGTCATTTTCATGGAATTTGGGTACAGAGGGAGAGGCAAATATGTATGCTCATGCTATCATCTTAAACTAGATACCTTTTCTGAAAATTTTACAGCAAGCACTTATGCAATTACAAAGTTTAATTGTCTGGGCATAATGGCTCACGACTATAACCCCATCTCATTGGGAGGCCGAGGCAGGCAGATCACGAGGTCAGGAGATCGAGACCATCTCTGTAGTCCCAGCTGCTTGGGAGGCTGAGGCAGGAGAATCACTTGAACCTGGGAGGTGGAGGTTGCAGTGAGCCGAGATTGTACCACTCACTCCAGCCAGGCAAAAAGAGTGAGACTCCATCTCAAAAAAAAAAAAAAAAAGTTTAATTGACTTCGTAGTCATTAAAAAAACCCACCTAATTTCCAAGACGTAATTTATATCAAGAGAATAAGTAACAACGTTAATATGAATTACTTGGAAGTGAACCAAAGCCTACCAGTAATTCAGATTATTTCAGTACAATCTAGTGATTGGTTCCTATTTATATAATTGTATATTATTTTGCTTGGGATACTTTAAAAGTAGTAATTGACTTTTAAAAAATGCTTGGGCTCTGTGACAAAAGTGGCATCACAGATTTGAAATTAAACTTTTGTATAATGATTAAATTTGAATATATGCCTATATTAATGTAGACAAATTAGAGTTTATTGTCATATTTGTGTCTGGGTTGTCTATTTTTCTAATAGATACAAGAGTAAACCTGGTGACGACTATGAAGATCCTAAAGATCTTCAAGCCATCAAAGAAGCCCAGGTGTATATGGGAGATTTCAATCTGAAGACAGCCCCAGACTATAAGATACCTGAGCACATGAGAATAAATGCTGCCAAGAAGGAAGAGGAACTAGGACACCTAGATTCTTTGGTACTTATCTACAGATTTTATGACAATGGAGAAAGCACCCTGGGTTCTTAATTAAATTCTGCTAAAACCACTCATTTCCCTATCTGGTCAAGCCCTATCTGGTCAATAAGAATGTACAACCCTAGAAATTTAGAACTGGAAAAGACTTCCATGATTATCTAGAATGTCCTCTTTTTACAAATAAGGAAACTGAGGCCCAGAGAGGACAAGAGATTTGTCCATGGTTAGTCAGCTAATATGGAAGAACCAGCTGCAAATACTTACAGTGTATCTGAGGGTTATAGATGGGTATTACCTGACAGGTGTGGCAGGGTCATCAGGGATATCTAGTATTCTAGGTCGGAGTTTGACTCTCTGATGAATGTCTCTATCTCTTTTTTACTGTGGCCTTATTAGAAGTATTAATACATCTTTGTTGGGTTAGCATTTCTCAGAAGACTTATTCTGTCTTTGAGCTTTCCTTAAAATACCATGTTTCAGTACCAGTTTCATGGGTAAGCATTATATTTTGTGGACTTCGAACCTCTGAAATTCAAACAAATCCTCATTGGATTTCGGTTTTCGTTGCCATGGACCACTAAGGACTTAGATTAAAAAGGCCATTATTTAGCCTTTTTTTTTTTTGTAGGACTTCCAAACTTTTCTAGGCAACTCAATGCTAACAAACTAATATATTTCTTTGTTATTTTGTCTGCATTCCTCCAAACCACTTTCAATCATCCTGATCATTCCCCGTTTTCTTATAAAAGTTCCTCTTCCTGCTATATTAATTCCTTAATCACCATTTGGACTGACAAGTGACTTTTTATACTTAAAGGCTTAGAGGTCATCTGAGCTACTACTTTTAGGAGAACTTGATACACGGTAACCTAGTGTGGTTGTGGAGGTTGCACATTTCAAGGCATCACTTTGGAGAGGGTACCAATCACATCACAGATATATTAATAGTATTTTTGAATATTTTATAATTATCTGACAAATGAAAATGAAGTGTCCTGAGGAACGGGTGTCTTTTTCTGTTTCACCAAAGAGATGCATCCCAGTAGCACAAGGGTTCTGGCTTGGCAATTCATATCCACAAATCCATTTTCATAGCTCATAACTGTGTGTTTCTCATCAAAATGGACAATTTGGACATTTTAGTAATGACCATTTGGATTGTTTTCCTAGTTGTTCTTCTAAGGTAATTTTTATTTATTCATCATGTTACATCCATCATTGTAGAGAAATGTTCTTATGACCACGATTTATCCAATCTGAAATTTCATACTCTAGTTGAGGAGATGGGCAGGTATGATGTCTTCAACTTAATTGTATTACATTGAAATTTGCTTTGTTAAAATAAAATCACATAGAACACCTTTTTCTACAAGTCAGAAGACTGGAGTTCTGTTTCCATCTCTGCCACTTAATAGCCATGTGAACTTTGCTAAGTCATACAAATCTCCCTAAGCCTTTTATTTCATCTGTAAAAAGAGTATTAATGCCAATTAACAACAAGACATGTCTGGTATACCTCATAGGGTTAATTTAATGGTCAAAATCCATAAATGGTCTTTATTGTCATGGTCAAATTGAAAATCATTGAAAAGTATTAAATATTTTTAAAATAGTGTATTGTTCATCTTTTTTCTCAGCCAGTATTTAGATTTGTGTGGTATTTGTAAAACTAGAAAGAAAGAATTGATGTGTGAAGAGGCTCCTTAAAGAGGTAGGTCGTATAGCCATCAGTGATTTGGGTTTGTTCTTGGTGGCCTAATCTGCAATCCATCAGACACTTCAGAGGTGGTTGTCATTCACCCAACTGTTGGCTTTTGAGTTTAAACCTTAGTGGTTTAAAGGTTTATTTTCAAGTTGCAGAACATATCCTCTATCTTGATATAGTTTTCTGTGTTGCAGATAGTAAATATATATGTGACTTTTGTAAGACTGCTTGAAGAAGTGACTTTTGATCTTCCTATGAAAAGTAACTCTTCATGGCCTTTGGACAATCTAGTAGCCTAACTGCACACAGAAAGTAGGGTTGCATGTGCTCTCAGGCTCTGGGAATGGCATTTAGACAACACAGACCAGGGAGACAGCTGGTAATGAAAGAGCAATGAGATTATATAGCCCATGTACCTGGAAACAGAGGCACAGCTTGGCTTAGATAAATGGAGAAGGAATGAAGGAAGGATGCTGCAGTCTCTTGGTGTGACATGCTACTGAAATTCAGAATCATGGCCTTGCCTACACAAGGAATAATGATAATCATGTGGCCAAAATTCAGAATGAAAATAGGCTAACCTGTAGTTTGGGCCTAGGTGGGCAGCCCTAAGTGAGTCTAAGTCCAAGGGATTCAAAGTTCCAGCAGGAAAATGCATTAATCGCCTTCCTGTTCCCTTCCTCCCTGGAGAGAGTATCCAACTTGAATAAGGCTCCAGGAAGGACTTCCATGGAGTGGTAAAGGAGGACAGGGAAACTCAGCCACATAAGCCATCTGGAGGGAACAAATCGTGGGAAGCCAAGAGATACCAGAGGTCACATCTAAACTGTCCTTCCATCTTGGAGGAGCTAAATGGAAAAAATCCTAAATATTAGAGAAAAGGGAAACTTGGTGGTAAAAAGGTATGATCAGATGAACTTTTATCTTGAATTTTTGCTAGGCCTTTCAGCAAGGGAAAAGAGCAGATCGTACTCCATGCAGTTATTTGTCAGACGGTTGTACTGTTGTTTCCTTCCTCTTCTTTTTTTCAGGTCCATGGAAATAAAAGGTACATGAACAAGTGCATTCTCTCTCTTAGAGACCTTAAAGTGGCTGTTGTTGAGGAAATACAGTGCCTGGTACAAGAACTGAAGAACATTCAGTCGACTCTTCCCATATCCAAGCACATACCCATTCCCCAAATTCCTCAGATACACCCGGAAGAAGTTCCAGAAAAGAGATTTCAGTATGATGAAGAAACTCTCCTAAATTTTAAGCAACAGCATATGAAAAGTGACAATGAAAAGTCCCCCGGAGTGGAACAGACAGGGTCTGGAGGCCCAGGTGGAGGATTCCTCAAGCTCTCTTCTGGAAAGGATGGGGATTTGACAACCCGAGATTCAATGTCTAGATCATCAAAGGCATCAACACTCAGCCTAGATATACCAAAGTATATGGAATTTGAAAAAGCAGAGCCAACGGATGTGGAGCTGGAAATTATGAAGAGAGATGAGATTAAACATGTGTACATGCAACAGTATTTGGTCAACAGGGTAAGGGCTGAACCTGTTCCTAGTTAAAGCTGCAAGAGAGAAGAGAAGGGAAAAAAATGGGTTGGGTTTTTTATTTATTTTAAATTTCTCTGCATGAACCTTTCCCAAACCCTGACCAACTCACCACTCAGTGATGGCTTGGCTTCTTCCCCATCCTTGGCCTTCTGGAAATCATTGTGCTCTTCCCAGAACTACAGAGCTTTTAAACTTTTTTTTGTTTTGTTTTGGAAAGCTGGCAAAGAATGAAGGGGAAGCCCATGTTTCAGTTACTTGGCATCCAACTGAAGTCATCGTAAAGGGGAAGTGGAGGAGCAGCTTTTAGATGATAGATGGAACATAGATGATGGATGGAACATAGTTAAGAATTTTCCAGAGAAACAGGGCACCCTCTACTTTTCACACCATCCTTTTTCTCTAGTATGTGGTTTGTTCCATTAGTAGAAGTGTTTATGGTGACTACTGGGTTTGAGATTGTTCTGGAGCTGGAATGGCAACTATTTTTATTTCTAGGAAAATCAGGTCCAGACTAGGACCTGTTGGGCAGGATGTTCTTTGAATATGAAGGGAAAAGAACCTTTCTTGGAGAGATAACTCTCTGCTGCCAGCCATATGAATTCCCTTTCCTCAGTGTGTCTTTCCATCTCCACCCTGTGGTGATGCCCTCAATAGCTTTCCAGCCTTATTCTTCACCATTATCTCTTCTTTGTCCAGCCCTGTTTTCTCACTGTTCTTGCCTCTTTTCACTCCACCTTTTTCTCCCACACCATTCTGAGTTTTATATCGGTGCTTTTTCCTTTGCTGTTTCCTTCTACCAGTAATGACTTCCTTCCAGAGTTGAGTCATCAAAGCACGGCTCAGTTCCAAACCCTCTCCAGCATTTTCCGCTCACATTACTTATGCTTTCCTTGTTTCTAAACTCCAGTTGCACCTGTAATAAGCATCTCATGTTTTACACTAATTTTCCTTGCTATTTCATGGGTATTAGTATTGTCTTGAAAATTAAATTACATAATTCTTGAGCAAAGGGCCACGTATACTTCTTCTGATTCCTCCACATTGTCTAGGACAATGTCAAACATACCATAGATATTCAGTCAAAGGTTTTAATGGATTTAATTGTAACTAATTTATTAATTTAACAAATAGTTATTGGATGTTCTATATGCAGGGACACTGATAGATAGGATTAGGGATACAACAATTCCTAAGAAAGACATGTTCTCTGTCTTCACAAAGCTTATAGGCTATTGGGGTTGGAGAGAATAAAACAAGTGTAATCCTTACAGACTTGGAGACCTATGTGGTTCAGTTTAAGAATGGTATTGCACTGAAGAAAATATAGGCCTGCCTCCAAATAAATGCAATAATAATTCAAGTTTGTTAAACAAGCTTTAAAGGGGAGCCCAGACATATAGTCTATAGCGATAGTTACTTAAAAGTTTAATTTTTTCTTCTCTCTGTTTTTTTTTTTTTTTTCAGCTCTCTGAATTTATCTGGTAGTTTCACTGCTCCAAACCCACAGATCTCTCTCTCCTCAGCCCCAGTCTGGGTCCTCACTTATTACAGGCTTTTGACAGTTGAGGCTGCCTATCATGTACAAACTAATTAAAAACATAGAATGGTTTGTCTCTTCCTATTGTTACAGTTTCCTCAGGAGAATCAGCCCTTGGGGCTCTCTCTTGACCTCTTATTCTCCTTTGTGATACTGGGGGGGAAAGCTTTACCAAAATCAGAACAAAACTGAAGACTTCAAATTAGTAGAACCATAGTGGATTAAAGTCTGAACTAGGACTTGGGATACTTAGGCTCTTATCAGGAAAACTACCTTTGACCTTAATTTCTTCAGTCTTAGAAAAAGATTGAACAGATTTTTTGTGACTCCATGATTATTTTATGTATTTTAAAATATTTACCATTCTGTAGGTTTGAAAATTTTCAACATAAGAAGTTGGGAAATGTATTTATTTGTGTTTACTATATAAAAGGGATTGTAGAGATACTGTGGAAAATAAAGAGGAGACAGAAACACTACCCACTCAGAGAGCTCATAAGCTACACAGTGTACTGTAGAAGGGCATTCTTGATTGATGGCTTAGTCAATGGTGAAGAAATAGCTGGAAGGACTTCTAGTTACACAGTTCCTACCACTTAATAAATTAACTTATGCAAACTTAATGTAATTAATGAATTTATTTTTGTGACTACACACACACACACACACACACACACAAAATTCTCCATCCATAAGGGCATAATAAAAAATGATTTATTACAAATTAGTATTGTTAGATAGTTTAAAAATGCATTTATCTAGTCTTCTAATGTATCCTCAAATATTTTTTCCCTCTCAGGTCAAAGAACTGATTGTCACTTTTGATGCAGAACTCCGTCTCCTTAGACATCAGAAACTGAAACTAGATACTCAGATGAAATTATCTGATCTGCACCATGTCACCTTATTTCAAGAAATACTTCTCCTGAAGAATTTTGAAAAACAGGAGAACATACTCCAAGAGCGTGTTAATTCCTTGGACAAAGAGGAACAGTACATGCAAGTATGAATGGGCAGAAGAATCCTAGCTGGTTCCTCCCTTAGTTATGGAGAAGCTTGATTTCTTTTTATTTTTCTTCTTAACTCAATTCTCCTACTTGTTCTAGCCCTCATCTCTTTCTTGTCTTCTTTCCCCTCCTCCTTTTTCCTGTTATTCCTACCTACTCTCCATCTTTAGTATTCATGGTCAAAGAGAAATGATTTAGATTTTTTAGTAAATTTGGTCTGATATTCTGTAAGGTAGGAGAATCAAATTTTCAAAAGTGAGCCTTTGATTGTGCCAGTCTACTCCAGCCTGGAGAGCTGGGTTCCCTAAAAAACAAAAAAGTAAGCTATGATATAAAATTGAGTTTTGATTTTAAGTTATCCTTATGAAAATAACTGAAAGAGAAGCTGGTAAGTTTCTTAAGTATGATAGCTTCAGTGTAATATATGATTGAATATCATAAGAAATGAGGTTCCATTATTTGTTATATTTGTATATTAACTTTCAGAAAATAAATTTTACTAGCTTTGTTTTAAAAGAAGAAAGATTCTATTAAATAGATAGTATATGCTACATAGTAACATTCATTTTTAGGTATATTAGCTTCACTAGAAATTATATGTCTTTTTGTTTTAGTTATCATATATCAGTACAAAAAATTCTTTGGTTTTTGAGACTACACATGCAAAAATATTAGCTGACATCCACATATTCAATTTAAGGAATTTCAAGGAAAAGTTTCAATTTAATTTAGATTTTGGGGGAATGTTTAGCACTAAAAAAGCTGATTTTCTAATTCTAAACATAACTGATTTTTACAAAGGAATTATAAAATTTTAACCAATAAATTGATGGCTCTGCAAACATCAGAAATGTAAACTTCTTTTAAAATGTTTTAAAAAATATATTTGTAAACTGTAACCGGCCGAGCGAGGTGGCTCAAGCCTGTAATCCCAGCACTTTGGGAGGCCGAGGCAGGCGGATCGCGAGGTCAGGAGATGGAGACCATCCTGGCTAATACGGTGAAACCCCCTCTCTACTAAAAATACAAAAAGAAATTAGCCGGGCGTGGTGGCGGGCGCCTGTAGTCCCAGCTGCTCCGGAGGCTGAGGCAGGAGAATGGTGTGAACCCGGGAAGCCGAGCTTGCAGTGAGCTGAGATGGCGCCACTGCCCTCCAGCCTGGGCGACAGAGCGAGACTCCGCCTCAAAAAAACAAACAAACAAACAAACAACAAAAAAATATAACCTTGCGTTGTAAAGTACATTGCTCTCTGAACTTGGTTTATCAGAAATATTTATCATTTTTTCTTGTTTTTATTCATTTAGTGGAAAATAAATGAAACTCTTAAAGAGATGGAAGAGAAAAAGAATGAAATCACCAAACTCCAGGAGCAAGAAAAGGCACTCTATGCTGGTTTTCAAACAGCCATTGGAGAAAACAATAAATTTGCAAACTTCCTCATGAAGGTCCTAAAGAAGAAGATTAAACGGGTAAAGAAAAAAGAAGTTGAAGGAGATGCTGGTTTGTATTTCTTTCTTGCATACGATCTTATTTTCTCTCATTAACATGAAATAGAGAGGTAACTAAGGGACCTGTTAGATACCCTATTTTTTTCACTATAACATAGACAATGTAGAGACACTCTGGAGGCTAAAGAGAAGACATAAACCTTAAGGTCTTCCAACACCTCGAGTTAATCTATGTGCATGTTTGTTTGCACATGCACACACGTGTTTACGTGTATCTGGTATGAGTTAGCATAGTGTAGTTTAAGTTAATAAGCACATCATCTTGTTTGGTGAAATGTCTCCTTTTGACCATGTTTAAATAGGATCACTTGCTTTTTTTTACTGTTGAGTTTTGAGAGTTCTTTATATATTCTGTATACTAGTCCTGTGTCAGATATGTGGTTTGCAAATATTTTTTCCTAGTGTGTAGCTTGCCTTTTCATTTACTGTAGTATCATTTGTTGAAAATGTTGTCTGTCTTTGACTGAATTGCTTTGATCTTTGTCCAGATCATCTGGGCATCTTTGTGTGGATCTATTTCTAGGTTCTGTATTCTGTTCCATTGATCTATATGTCAATCTTTTCACCAATACGACAGTCTTGATTATTGTAGCTACATGTTGAGCCTTTAAATCAGGAAGACTAACTCCTCCTACTTTATTCTTCTTTTGTAAAATTGTTGTAGCTATTCTAGTTCCTTGATATTTCCATATTTTAGAATAATATTGTTTATATCTGCAAAAAATCTTGTTGGAAATTTCATAGTAATTGTGTTAAAACTGTATATTAATTTAGAGACAACTGGTATCTTTACTTACATTGAGTTTTCCATTAGAAGGTACAATATGCTGTAGTCCCAGCTACTTGGGAGGCTGAGACAGGAGAATGGTGTGAACCTGGGAGGCAGAGCTGGCAGTGAGCCAAGATCACGCCACTGTACTCCTGCCTGGGCAACAGAGCGAGACCCTGTAGATCAAAATCGTATACTAGTTTTCAGTATATAATTCATGTTCATGTTTTGTTAGATTTACACCTATTTCCTTTTTTAGTGATTTTAAATGATACTGTATTTTTAATCTCAGTGTCCTCATGTTCATTGCTACTCATAGATTACATGTTTAGCTGATATCCTGTAACCTTACTTATTAGTTCTAAGAGGTTTTGATAAATTCCTTGGGAATTTCTATGTAGATGATATTAGGTTGGTGCAAAAGTAATTGTGGGTTTTGCCGTTAATAATGGGAAAATAATTTCATCTAATAATTTCATCTGTGAATATAGGCAGTTTTATTTATTTATTTCTGATAAGGATGCCTATTTCATTTTCTTGCCTTATTGCATGGCTAGAACATCCAGTTCTATGATAGTGCTGAGAGCTGACATTCTTACTTTATTTTCAATATTAAGTATAATGTTACTTGTAGGTGTTTTATAGATACTCTATTAAGTTAAGGAAGTTCCCCTCTGTTCCTCTTTTTCATGAATTTTTTTCATGAATGGGGGTAGAAATTTGTCAGATGCCTGTCTACATTGATTGATGATCATATGATTTTCTTTTTAGCCTATTAATATGGTAGACTACATTGACTGATTATGGATTATTAAATCACAATTGCATTTCTGAAATAAACTTTCCTTGGCATAGTGTAAAATTCGTTTTATGTATTGATTAATTCTATTTGCTAATATTTCATTGAGAAATGTTTTGTCTATATTCATGAAGATCATTTTTCTGTAGTTTTCATTTTTTGCACTGTCTTTGTCTGGTTTTAATATCAGGGTAATAAAAACTAGCTTCATAATATGAATCAGAAAATTTTCTTTTCCATTTGATTTTCTGGAAGATCTTGTGTGGAATTGGTGGTAATTATTCTTTAAACACTGTAGAATTCACCAGTGAAAGTATTTGAATTTGAAGATTTCTTTTGGGGAGGTTTTAAATTACAAATTCAACTTTCTTAATAGGTATAGGGCTGTTCAAATGTTCAAATGATCTGTTTCTTTTCTTTTCTTTTCTTTTCTTTTTTTTTGAGACGGAGTCTTGCTCTGTCACCAGGCTGAAGTGCAGTGGTGCAATCTCTGCTCACTGCAACCTCCACCTCCCAGATTCAAGTGATTCTTCTGCCTCAGCCTCCTGAATAGCTGGGACTACAGGCACATGCCACCATACCCAGCTAATTTTTTTTGTATTTTCAGTAGAGACAGGATTTCGCCATATTGGCCAGGATGGTCTTGATCTGCTGACCTCGTGATCCACCTGCCTTGGCTTCCCAAAGTGCTGGGATTACAGGCGTGAGCAACTGCGCCCAACCCAAATGATCTATTTCATATTGGGTGAATCATGGTAGTTCGTGGTTTTTTTGAGGAATTGGTATATTTCATGTAAGATGCCAAATTAATGCATGAATATCCTTATCTTTTTAGTGTCTACAGGGTCTGTAATAATATCACCTGTTGCATTCTTTTTTTCTAAAAAAAATTCAGCTTTTATTTTAGATACAGGGGATATATGTACAGGATTGTTACATTGGTATGTTGCACCCAGGTAGTGAGCATAGTACCAAATAGGTAGTTTTTCAGCCAATGGCCCCCTCCTTCTTCCCTCACCACTCTAATAGTCTGCAGTGTCTATTGTTTCCGTGTTTATGTCCATGTGTACTCAATGTTTTTAGCTCTCCCTTATAATTGAAAATATGTAGTATTTGGTTTTCTGTTCCTGCGTGAATTTACTTAGGATGATCGTCTCCAGCTCCATCCATGTTGCTGCAAAGGTCATGATTTCATTATTTTTTTATGGCTGTGTAATATTCAATGGTGTATATGTGGATTTTCTTTGTCCAGCCCACCATTGATAGGAACCTAGGTTGATTCCATGTCTTTGCTATTGTGTATAGCACTGTGTTATGGTTTGGCTGTGTCCCTACCGAGATCTCATCTTGAATTGTGGTCCCCATAATCCCCACATGTCAAGGGAGGGATCTGATTGGAGGTAATTGAATCATCAGAGTGGTTACCCTTATGCTGCTATTCTCATGATAATGAGTGAGTTCTCATGAGATCTGATGGCTTTATAGGGGGCTTCCCCTGCCCCTTCACTCTGAACTTCTCCTTCCTGCCGCCATGTGGAAAAGGACATGTTTACTTCCTTTTCTACTGTGATTTAAGTTTCCTGAGGCATCCCCAGCCATGCTGAGCTGTGAGTCAATTAAACCTCTTTCCTTTATAAATTACCTAGCTTTGGGTATGTTTTTATTAGCAGTGTGAGAACGGACTAATACACATGGCAGTGAACATGAGTGCATACGTCTTTTTGGTATAATGATCTATTTTCCTTTGTGTATATACCCAGTAATAGGATTGCTGGGTCAAATGGTGGCTCATTTTTAAGTTCTTTGAGAAATCTCCAAACTGTTTTCCATAGTGGCTGAACTAATTTACCTTCCCACCAATGGTGTATAAGTGCTCCCATTTCTCCATAGCCTCAGCAGCCTCTTTTTTGACTTTTTAATAATAGTTATTCTGCCTGGTGTGAGATGGTATCTCATTGTGGTTTTCATTTGCACTTCTCTGATGAGAACATGAATCTTTTGTATGGATTTTTATATCTCAAATTCATTAAGTTCTTCTCTAATTATAGTTATTTCTTTTCCTCTTGCTTTATGACCAAGCATGTGGTCAATCTTAGAATATGTTCCGTGTGCAGGTGAGAAGAATGTATCTTCTAAGTTGTTGGATTGAGTGTTCTGTGGATGTGTATTAGGTCCAATTGGTCAAGTGTTGAGTTTAAGTCCAGAGTTTTTTTGTTAGTTTTCTGCCTTGATGAGCTGTCTAATGCTGTCAGTGGGATGTTGAGGTCTTACACTACTATTATGTGGTTGTCTAAGTCTTTTTGTAGGCCAGGAAGAACTTGTTTTATGAATCTGGGTGCTCCAATGTTGGGTGCATATATATTTATGATAGTTAAGTCTTCCTGTTGAATTGCACTCTTTATCATTATGTGATGCTCTTCATTATCCTTCTTAATTTTTATTGGTTTAAAGTCTGTTTTATCTGATATAAGAATAGCAACTCCTGCTCTTTTTTTTTGTTTTCCATTTACATGGTAGATCTTTCTCCATCCTTTTACTTTGAGCCAATGGGCATAATTATATCTGAGATGAGCCTCTTGAAGACAACAGATGGTTGGTTCTTGTCTTTTTATCCAGTTTGGCACTCTAACTTTTAAGTGGGGTGTTTAGCTCGTTTACATTCAAGGTTAGTATTGATATGTGTGATTTTGATCCTGTCATCATGATGTTAGCTGGTTGTTATGTAGACTTGATTTTGTAGTTGCTTTATAGTGCCTGTCAGCTGTGTGCTAAAGTGTGTTTTTGTGGTAGCAGGTATTTTTTTTTTTTTCTGAGTCCATGTTTAACACTCCCTTAAGGACCTCTTCTAAGACTGGTCTAGTTGAAGCTTATTCCCTCAGCATTTGCTTGCCTGAGAAGGATTTTATTTCTCCTTCACTTATGAAACTTATTTTATTTCTCCTTCACTTATGAAACTTAGTGTGGCAGGATGTGAGATTCTTGGTTCAAATTTATTTTCTTTATAAGGACACTGAAAATAGGCCCCCAGTCTCTTCTTGTTTGTAAGATTTCTGCTCAGAGGTCTGCTGCTAGCCTGATGGGGTTCCCTCTGTATGTGACTCGACCCTTCTCTTTAGCTGCCTTTAAGATTTTTTTTCTTTTGCATTGTGCTTGGTGAATCTAATGACCGTGTGCCTTGGGATGGTCATCTTGTATAGTGTCTAGCTGGGGTTCTTTGTATTTCTTGAATTTGTATGTCAAACTCTCTAATAAGATTGGGGAAGTTTTTGTGGACTACATTCTCAAATATATTTCCCAAGTTGCTTATTCTCCCTCTTTCTCAGGAGTACCAATGAGTCATAGATTTGTTCTCTTTTTAGAATCCCGTATTTTTCAGAGATTTGGTTCGTTAAATTTTTGTCTTTATTTTTGTCTGAGTTGACTCAAAGAAGCATTCTTCGAGCTGAGATTCTTTCCTCATCTTAGTCCATTCTGCTGTTAATATTCCAATCATATTATGAAATTCTTGTAGTGGGGTTTTTAGCTCTAGAAGTTTGGTTTTCTTCTTTCTGAAAATGTCTAAAAACTTTAAAAAGTTTGGTTTTCTTCTTTCTTATTTCATCTTTCAGCTCTTGGATCATTTTACCGAATTCCTTGGATTGGGTTTCAACTATCTCCTGAATCTCGATGAGCTTGCCATCCAGATTCCGAATTTTATGTTTGTCATTTCAGTCATTTTAGACTGTTAAGGAAAACAAAAAAAACAAAAAAACAAAAAAACAATGGTGGCCAGTAGCTGCGTTAATACCCAGCTGCACAGCTCTTTAATATTTCCTTGTGTTTGCAAGTATGCTCTGAAGTAGGGGTGAGGGAGTGGGAGAGATGGCCCACTCACCAGGTCCACTCCTGGGCCTTGGGGGAGCCCCCTCCAATCACTGGCACTGTGCCTGTGTGTGTTTTTGTTGTTGTTGTTGTTGTTTTGGGGTGTTCCAGGCCATGGGGCCCCCTTGCACAAAGACTGTAGCAGGGAGATATGCAACATCCTTTCTGGACTGGCCCTGCAAAGGAAAGAAAGCCCCACTCTCACCCCAGCCCAGGAACCCATGCGTCTCACCCTTCTCAGTACTCTGAGAGTGAGGGCACCTCCCCAACTCAAGTGCTGGCCATACATCTTGGCTCCATGCTCTGGAGTTGTGCACCACGGCCCTGGAGGCACTGGGATATCTTGAGATTCAGGGTCAGGGTCAGGTTCCAGCTGCACTGGGGGTTCCAGTTTGCTCCACGGTCGCCAGGAAACTACTCAGGTGCAGCAATGCACTCAGGCTGGGCTGCAAAGGCTGTATTGTGTACCTGCTCCTGCAGGGTGGTGAGGCAAGGGCTCCGGGAGTGACTGGCAGGTAGGAGGGCTTGCAGAGAAGATGTATCCCCTATAGTTAATGTGTCACTTTTCTGTTGATGCTTTCAAGACTTTGTCTTTAGTTTTCAGAAGTTTGATTATGATGAGTTTTGGTGTAAATTTATTTGGGTGTATCCTGTTTGGAATTCAAATTCCTTAGCCTGTCTTTTGGCAAATTAGGGAAGTTTTCATTCTCACTCTCTTTGTTCACTCCTTCTGGTACTCTGATGGCATAAATATTAGATCTTTCATTATAATCCAAAAGTTCCCTGAGGCTCTGGGGTTTTATTTTTTTATTTTTTAATTTTTTCTCTTTTCTTTCTGTTGTTCAAATTGGATGATGTCTATTGTTCAGTCTTTAAATTTATTGATTCTTTCCTATCTCATTTCTATTCTGTTGTTGAGTTCATTCATTGAGTTTTTATCTTGGTGTATTAGTCTGTTTTCACAATGCTGATAAAGACATACCCAAGACTGGGAAGAAAAAGAGGTTTAATTGGACTTACATTTCCACATGGCTGGGGATGCCTCAGAATTATGGCAGGGGGCAAAAGGCACTTCTTACATGGCAGTGGTAAGAGAAAATGAGAAAGATGCAAAAGTGGAAACCCCTAATAAAGCCATCAGATCTTGTGAGACTTATTCACTGCCACAAGAACAATATGGGGGAAACCGCCCCCATGATTCAAATTATTTCCCACCAGGTCCCTCCCACAACATGTGGGCATTATGGGAGTACAATTCAAGATGAGATTTCAGTGGGGACACAGAGCCAAACCATATTATTCCACCTCTTGCCCCTCCAAATCTCATGTCCTTATATTTCAAAACCAGTCGTGCATTCCCAACAGTTCCTCAAAGTCTTAACTCATTTCAGCATTAACCCAAAAGTCCACAATCCAAGGTCTCACCTGAGACAAGGCAAGTCTCTTCTGTCTATTAACCTGTAAAATCAAAAACAAGCTAGTTACTTCTTGCATAATATGGGGGTACAGGTATTGGGTAAGTAAAGCCATTACAAATGGGATAAATTGACCAAAACAAAAGGATTACAGGGCCCATGGAAGTCTGAAATCCAGTAGGGCAGTCAAATTTTAAAGCTCCAAAGTGATCTCCTTTGACTTCAGGTCTCACATCCAGGTCACGCTGATGCAAGAGGTGGGTTCCCATGGTCTTGGGCAGCTCTACCCCTGTGGCTTTGCAGGATACAGCCTCCCTCCCAGCTGCTTTTATGGGCTGGCGTTGAGTGTCTGTGGCTTTTCCAGGTGCATGGTGCAAGCTGTTGGTGAATCTACCATTCTGGGGTCTGGAGGACAGTGGTTCTCTTCTCACAGTTCCACTAAGCAGTGCCCCACTAGGGACTCTGTGTGGGGGCTCTGACCCCACATTTCCCTTCCTCACTGCCCCAGAGGTTCTCCATGACTGCCCCACCCCTGCAGCAAACTTCTGCCTGGGTATCCAGGCATTTCCATACATCCTCTGAAATCTAGGTGGAGGTTCCCAAACCTGAATTCTTGACTTCTGTGCACTCACAGGTTCAGCACCATGTGGAAACTGCCAAGGCATGAGGCTTGCACCCTCTGAAGCCATGGCCCACCTCTATGTTGTTCCCTTTCAGCCATGGCTGGAGCGACTGAAATTCAGGGCACCAAGTCCCTAGGCTGCACACAGCACGTGGACCTTGGACCCTACCCAGAAACCATTTTCTTCTAGGCCTCCAGGCCTGTGATGGGAGGGGCTGTGTGAAGGCCTCTGGCATGCCCTGGAGATACATTCCCCATTGTCTTGGGGATTAACATTCCCCATGACGATGGGGAATTAACATTCCCTAATTTACTTAAGCAAATTTCTGCAGCCAGCTTGAATTTCTCCTCAGAAAATGCATTTTTCTTTTCTATCACATTGTCAGGCTGCAAATTTTCCAAACTTTAATGCTCTGTTTCCCTTTTAAAACTGAATTCCTCTGGGCCGGGCATGGTGGCTCATGCCTGTAATCCCAGCACTTTGGGAGTCTGAGGCGGGCAGATCACGAGGTCAGGTGATTGAGACCATCCTGGCTAACACGGTAAAACCCCATCTCTACTGAAAATACAAAAAAAAAAAAATTAGACTGGCGTGGTGGTGGGCACCTGTAGTTCCAGCTACTTGGGAGGCTGAGGCAGGAGAATGGTGTGAACCCGGGAGGCAGAGCTTGCAGTGAGCCGAGATCATGTCACTGCACTCCAGCCTGGGCGACAGAGTGAGACTTGGTCTCAAAAAAAAAAAAAAAAAAACAAGAACAAAACTGAATGCCTTTAACGGTACCCAAGTCACTTCTTGAATGTTTTGTTGCTTAGAAATTTCTTCCGCCAGACACCTTAAATCAGCTCTCTCAAGTTCAAAGTTCCACAAATCTCTAGGGCAGGGGCAAAATGTCCCTAGTCTCTTTGCTAACACATAGCAAAAGTCTCTTTTGCTTCAGTTCCCAACAAGTTTCTCATCTCCATCTGAGACCACCTCAGCCTGGACCTTATTGTCCAGATCACTATCAGGCTTTTGGTCAAAGTCATTCAGCAAGTCTCTAGGAAGTTCCAAACTTTCCCACATTTTCCTGTCTTCTTCTGAGCCCTCCAAACTGTTGCAACCTCTGCCTGTTACCCAGTTCCAAAGTCGCTTCCATATTTTTGGGTATCTTCAATAGTGCCCTACTCTACTGCTACCAATTTACTGTATTAGTCCATTTTCACACTGCTGACAAAGACATACACAAGACTGGGAAGAAAAAGAGGTTTAATTGGACTTACAGTTTCACATGGCTGGGGATGCCTCAGAATCATGGCAGGAGGTGAAAGGCACTTCTTACATGGTGGTGGCGAGAGACAATGAGAAAGATGCAAAAGCGGAAACCCCTGATAAACCCATCAGATCTCATGAGACTTATTCACTACTATGAGAACAGTATAGAGGAAACCGCCCCCATGATTCAAATTATTTCCCGCAGGGTCCCTCCCACAACATGTGGGCATTATGGGAGTATAATTCAAGATGAGATTTCAGTGGGGACACAGAGCCAAACCATATCACTTGGTTATTATATTTTTCAGTTCTTAAATTTTCACTTAGTTCTTTATAATTTCTATTTATTTGCTGAGGCTTTGAATTTTTTCATTTCCTTTAAGTATGTTCAAATTTTGCTCATGGAAGCATTTTTATCATGGCTGTTTTAAATACTTTATCAGATAATTCTAATATCTCTGTCATCTTAGTGTTGACAGCTATTGGTTTTCTATTTTCACTCAGTTGGAGATTGCATTAGCCCATTCTTGCATTGCTATAAAGAAATACCTGATATTGGGTAAGTTACAAGAAAAGAGGTTTAATTAGCTTATGGTTCCACAGGCTATAAAGGAAGCATGGCAGCACCTGCTTCTGGGGAGGCCTTAGGAAACTTTAACTCACAGCAGAAGCCAAAATAGGAGCAGGCATCTTATGTGGCAGGCACAGGACCAAGAGAGTGAGGGAGGATGCACTACACACCACACTTTTTAAACAACCAGCTCTCATGATGACTCACTCACTCTCACTCACTGTCATGAGAACAGCACTGAGGGGATGGTGCTAAACCATTCAGGGGATTCCTCCCCGATGATCCAGTCACCTCCCAACAGGTCCCTCCTCCAACACTGGGGATTACAGTTCAACATGAGATTTGGTGGGAACACAGATCCAAACCATATCAGATATAAGTGACTTTTAATTGAATCCTAAAAACTTTCATATTATGAGACTTTGTATCTTATTTAAATTTTCTGTTTTACTCGAATTTCTCAAACACTAATCTGACAAGGAAAGGGATGGGAGTCTCCTTACTATTGATGGAGGTAGAAGCCTGTATTCCCCATTCAGACTTCATTGTCACCCAAGGGATGGGGGACTTCTTTGTTACTGCTATATATGGGTGTGAGTTCCAGCTCCACGTGTAGTTTCTATGATCAACATGGTAGGGATGGTGAGTACTTATTGATAATGATGAAAGTCCTGACTCTCTATTAATGTTCTTCTGATACCACCCCTGAGGGGAGAGAGGATGGTACCTTATTACTGACCTTGGGAGTGGAAGTCCAGGCTATCACATGGCCTCCACAGGCATCTTGGTGGTGAGGGTGGGGGCGAGGCTGGTTACCAACCAGCATGAATAAATGTACTGGCTCCCTACTTGGCCTTCTCTAATATCATCCAGTGGGAGTGTTGGGACACCTAATTACAGCCCTGTGAGGGTGGATGTCTGGCCTCCCCACTTAACCTTTGCTGATTTAGTTGGGGATTGTACCAGGGTTTTTCTGTAGTGTTTGGTTGGAATAGAATAGTTACTGTCTAAAAGTTTTCTCTCCTTCTAGGCTGCCCCTTTCCTGGTCCTTTGGCTAGAGACAGCAAGCTTTTGTTAAGGCTTTCCGTATCTATAGATCTGTTGGTGTTTCTAGGCTGTCAACTTACTCTTCTCCAAGTCTGAGATAGATGAGGCTAAAGGAATATCCAAGGAACTCACCACAGTGTTGTTCCTCAGGTTCTAAGGCACATAGTTGCTCTACTTTCTTCTCTCCATTTTTTTCAGAGTCTTCTTATGTTTGTTTTGCACATAATGTTTAGCTGTATTTATAAATTGTAAATTGGTGATCTGTAGTTCATAGATGGCCTCAAGGTGTTTTAAAAGAAAGTGGGGCAGGTTGGAGTGGAAAGGTCTACAACCCCTTATCCAAAACCCTTGGGGACAGATGTATTTTTGTGTTCAGAAATATTTCTGAAGATATTATATATGATATTATAAAGAAATCATTGCTGACATTTATTAAAAACAATAAGGCAGACTTTATTCGGGGGGGCTACTATAATGGGGTTTTGTAGCAGGGAAGAGAGATGGGGCTGAACTCTGAATATAACAAGGACAAGTGGAGATTTATAGCCAAGGAACAGAGTGGGGGTCAGTGGACGGAAAATTACTAAGAAGTAGGGTAATTCTTCACTAGACTGTTTTAATAGGACTTTTTGTGGAGGGCAAGCCAGGTGATAAGGGTTGAGTGATGAGGAATTTCATCAGATATCAAGGGTGGGGAATTTTTTCTAAACTAACTTGCAGGATTCTTGCTAGAATTGGACTAAATAGGTTAAGGACACAGCTCAAGGTCAGGAACTAGTCAGAAAAAGGACTCAGAGAAGCCTGGCTCAGGTTGGGTCAAAGGAGAAAGTCTTTGTCAACATGATACCACTAGCAAGTTCTGGTACAGAATCCCAAAATCAAACATCTTAGTGCTTCTGCAGCAAAACATGAATATTCATACCAAGTTAAATAAAGACTATAAAGATCATTACTTCATGTCAGATAACTTATGGAAATCTTTTCAGGGCCAGGCCCAGTGGCTCAAGCCTGTAACCCCAGCACTTTGTGAGGCCCAGTTGTACAGATACCTTGAGCTCAGAAGTTCAAGATCAGCCTGGGCAACATGGCGAAACCCTGTCTCTACAAAACAAACAAACAACCAAAAATTAGCTGGGCATAATGATGTGTGCCTGTAGTTCAGCTACTCAGAAGGCTGAGGTGGGAGGATTGCTTGAGCCCAGGAGGTGAAGGTTGCAGTGAGCTGAGATTACATCACTGCACTACAGTCTGGGCAACAAAGCCAGATCCTGTCTCAAAAGAAAAAAGAAAAAAAAGAAAAAAAGGAAAATTTTTTTTTTCTGATTTTAAAGCATCTTGTGAGTTAGGAATTGTGGGTCTATTTCACTGACTGTGTGTATCTACAGCTTGGCAGCTTGGTCTCAGCGCCCTCTGACTTGCATTGATAGTAACCGCACAACCTTCTGCAGGCATTTGGGTTTGTGTTCTTTGTGTCCTGAACCATTTTAAACTCTTATATTGAGTTATTTTGCTAGTGACTAACTCATTGAAAAAGAGTTTACTTTAAAAATCTAGTATTTAGTTGAATATAGAAGCTTCTTTGTTAACAATGCCCTCCTCTTTCTGTAGATGAAGATGAGGAGAGTGAGGAATCAAGTGAAGAAGAATCTAGCTTGGAGAGTGATGAGGATGAGTCTGAATCCGAAGATGAGGTTTTTGATGATTCTATTTGCCCAACAAGTAAGTTAGATAAAACCATGTGTTCTCTGTGAAGTGTGAATATTGATTGGCAATACTGAGAAGGCCCTTTTTTGGTATCTCTGTTCTCTGATAATTCAAAAAAAAGGATAGTTTAAAATGTATGAATAGAGTCTAATGAATACCCTTTTTAAAGTATAAGAATATTTATTTATTTATTTATGACAGAGTTTAGCTCTGTTGCCCAGGCTGGAGTGCAGTGGTGCGATCTCAACTCACTGCAACCTCCACCTCCCAGGTTCAAGCTATTCTCCTGCCTCAGCCTCCCGAGTAGTTGGGACTACAGACGCCCGCCACCATGCCTGCCTAATTTTTTGTATTTTTTTTTTAGTAGAGACGGGGTTTCACCATGTTAGCCAGGATGATCTCGATCTCCTGACCTCATGATCCACCCGCCTAAGTCTCCCAAAGTACTGGGATTACAGGCATGAGCCACCGTGCCCAGCTGGGATATTTATTTCTTAATTCAACAATATTCAACTTCTACTATGTGCCAGGCACTTATCTGACGCTAGGGATACATCAAAGTATAAAACAAACTCCTCCATCCTCATGGAGCTTATAGTCTGGTGGAGAAAGACAATAAATATAATAAGTCAATTAAACGGAATCTCAGAGGATGGTACATGCTATGGGAAAAGAAATGAAGGGAGTTCAGGAGTGAGGGTGGAGAGGAACGTTGCTATTTCCAATAGTATGGTCAGGGAAAACGTTAATGAATACTTTTGGGGGCTCTCTGGGTGATTTATTATCTGTTCTCTTAGGCAGCCATGTATGAGTGACAAATAATATGCAGACAATTGACAGTTGATTCAGAATTATAAATTGTGTAGCAAGTTTAATTTTATAAAGAAATGCCAGACTGTAATTTACATATATATTTTAGAGTAATCTCGTTTTTTGACAAACCTATTCAAATCTTTGTGTTGCAAATCTGTTTTGTAAGGGCGCTTTGACTAGTCTCCTGGAAATGCTTGGCAATTTACATTCACTGTTTTCACTGGTGAAACCCATCTGGAGCAGCTAGACCAATTTCCTACAGTTTCAATAGATGAACGGTTCAGTAGAGAAAAAAGACGTTTTGGGATCTGTAATTTGTTTTTCTAGACATTTCAAATGAAGTTTTAATTAAATTTTAAAAGTTTAATTTCAGATAAAATTTTGATCTTGTTTTACTTTTGAATACAATAGTCTTTAAAAATCATAATATTTACAAGCGAAATGGAGCATACAAACCTTCTAATGCCAACTCATTACTTTTTAGCAGGATAATTACATGCCTTGAGCAATGACTCAGAGTTAGTGTGGTGATAGCACTAGGGCTAGGTCTAAACTTCCTGAATTCCATTTTAGTATTCCATTTCTACATTCTCTATGACTTGGTAGACAAAGGTGGCTCTTAGTGTGATACTGTGGAAAGAATAGAGAGATAATGCACTTGAATCCCATTCTGTTATGTACCAGTTATGTCACCTCTCTTAGACTTAAGGTATTCACCTATGTATGGGAACAATAGTTTCTGCCTTGCAGGATCTATGAGCCTTGAGTGAGATAATGTACATAGAGGGTTTAGCACAAAGCCTGCTTCAGAGTACTGCTTACAACATCAACACTATTATTATTATTATGGTTATTAATACTACTAATAATTTCAACCTGGAACAATTAAGCCGTAAGTGTCTTAAAAGCTGGCTAGAGTGGATCCATAAATAGACATTATTGATTCTGAATCTCCAAAGTTCACAGTTTTAGTACTACCGCATTCCATAACAAATGAGGCTAGTTTTTATTTTAATTCTCTTGGCAGATTGTGATGTGGCTCTTTTTGAGCTCACCCTTCAACTTCGAGAGAAAAGGCTGGACATTGAGGAGGCTTTAGTTGAAGAAAAGAAAGTTGTTGATAACCTCAAAAAGGAATATGATACATTGTCAAAAAAAGTATGGCGATCTGTCTACTTATTTATCCTCTCAAAATGCTACACATCCTCCTAGCTACAATATTGCCTTTTCATAGTAATGACAGTATTAAGACTTCTCAGAAAAGAAACATTTCAAATGTTAAGGCCAGGTTTTTTTCTCCCTAAATTGTGGTGGGGGACATTGCTTTTTTGATAATTGGACTTACTTTATCTCAGTCATTGGTCTCCAGACTTTTCTGATGAGTTTACTCTATAAGTGAAAAAAATGAAAATGGAGCCCCTCCCCATACAATAAATGTATATGTATTTATAAATTATATTTATGAACTATTATATATTTTGTACAGTAGGAAACATCCACAAAAAACAGAAATTAAATAGAAGGAGATAAAAATAAATAGAAATAGAAATTCTGACATTTTCAATTTATACCCCAATAGATGATTTTTTTTTAATCATCTGGGGTGCACGCATCCCATGTTGGAGACCACCAAGCTAAACGTCTGGTATAATATTGATCAATTTCTGCCTTAGTCTGCTCACTTTCCCTCTTAGGTACTCTTGTCTAGAGCAACATCACTTAACTTCATTCATGTTCAGAAATATTTTTGATGTATTATTTCTCCTCTTGTGAATAGGAAATGATTTGGAATACTTTCACGTTTTCTAGGACGTGGAGAATGTGCTTTAGAATACTATAGTTAGCAGTTTCATTGCTTTAAAGCGATGAAATTTGTTGAAGTCATTATGACCAAAAAGACTCCCACCATTCTGTCAAAGACATTCCATGGTGATGGGCTGCTTTTCATGCACAAAATAAAAGGGAGATGAGGACATGTTTTCTGGGCACTTATTCACAAAATTTTATAACTCTGGAGTCATAGAAGTGATTGAAAGGGTGATGTGGATCATAACTTGGCAGAAAGAAAATAATATGCATTCCTGAGTTGCAAACTGGGATCATGCACTTAATCACAGTCCAACGAAGCAGATTCTGCTCATACTTTATTTCCTCCCAGGATGTCTTCATTCACCATCTTTAAGTGTATGTTCATTGAGTCTTGTCACCATTTCACGACATGGGGCTTTCCACAGGTGAAAATTGTGGCAACTAATCTGAATGCAGCGGAGGAGGCCCTGGAGGCTTATCAGCGAGAGAAGCAGCAGCGACTGAATGAACTGCTGGTTGTGATTCCGCTCAAGCTCCACCAGGTGATGCATCTGGGGAGGCTGCTCCATCCTGTCTGAGAAGCGTCATCACACCGAAGCTTTTCAGACAAAGATTCGTGGTTCACTAATGGGAAGAATCGTGGTTCTTTGTTGAGAATTCCACCTGTAGAATGACACCTACACTTGTCTTATCCACTGTCAGATTGCTATAAAAGAGTAACATCAAAACATGCATATTTCCCTATTGCCCATTAGCATTTTGGAAATCAGTCATTTCAAGTCTAGAGAAGCAAGGAGCCTATGATTTAAGAATGGAATGGTTCAGAGGGTGAAATCTTGGCTCTTATACCCATATCACTTGTCACACCATCTTGATCTATACATGGACTAATCATGCTAAAATGACCTTTGCTTAGTCTCTACTCATTGGTGAGGGAGGTCAAGACAAAAGGAAAATATTTTCTCTTTTTTACTTTTCTTGTTCATTTCTATTTGAATTGCAACTCATATTAAATTGCAGGAATACATATCATTAAGAGAAAAGGCTCATTGTATTGTGTTTTGTCAGGTTAAGAGAAAAAGCTGTATTTTAGGAAAACAACAACAACAACAAGATCAGCCTTATGTGTGTTTTGTGTAACCTGACTCAAACTGGATGAGCTCAATGTAGTGGTTTGCCTAGTATGCCAGCCCTGAAATGTTTGTCACATCATTATGCAGTAGATAATAGGCATGATCTGTGTGGGAGGATTTGCTATCCCCACAGAGATGTGATGTGGCTTTCTACCTGACAGCATCTTTCTGTGTTTGCCTGGCCAGTGTTACTCGGTGAGGAAGATGGAGAAGCCCAAAGGCAAGGAGCTAAACAAGGGGCAGAGAAGGAAGTGCGCCTCTTATGCTTTTTGTTGCCATATACAGAATCTGTGTTTTTATCTATTTGCTTTTGATTTGTTTTATGCTTGTAGATAGAGTATGTGGTATTTGGAGAAATACCTAGCGATCTTTCTGGTACTTTGGTCTTCTCTAACCACGCCTTGAGACGGCTGCAAGAACGAATCCGTGAGCTCCAGGAGGAAAATTCCAAGCAGCAAAAACTCAACAAAGAATGGAGAGAGAGACGTAAACAGCTCATCCGAGAAAAGAGAGAAATGACAAAAACCATACATAGTGAGTATCGAAGCCCATGGCCTTGCTAGTAAGGTTTATTGGTAAGAAAGGGAATTATCCAGGCGACTGTCTCCAACAGTGAAAACAGTCATTGCAGACTCAGAACCACTGAGAAGGGAAACAAGAACACCATGGCCTCTCACTACTCACCGTTTCTCCTGATGGCATGAAAAGTTCGCTTTTGTATTTTAAAGGGAGAAATCTTTTGTCATAGAATCATCTTCTCTTTGTGTATGATTAAAATGTAGAATAATACAATAGTAATACAATAGTAATCCAAGTGCAAGGCTACCCAGCTTAAGAAAGAGAACGGTGAGATACAATTGAAACCCCATCTCTTTCTAATGCGATTCTGCTGCTCCTTCCTCGGGGTTCACCATTAGGTATGCACACACACGTATGGATGTGTCCACACACAATATGGAGACCTAACTTGCATATTTTTAATTGTGATGATATTTATATCATTTTGTGGTTCACTTTATTGAACCAATTTTTGAGTTATCCATAAACTACAGATAGTTTATTCACTTTACTGCTACAATATTCTATTGTATGAATATTAAAGATTTTATTTAGCCTTCTATTGATGGATATTTAAGATATTTCTTAGTTTTCATTATTACAGACACTATTACAGTAAACCTTTCTGTACACATCTCCCTGTGCACATGTGTGAGAAGGTGAAGCCTAGTACTGGATCTGTGGTTTACAGAGGGATATGTACATTTTCAGCTCTCCTGGGTATTGCCAAGCTGCACCTAAAGTGGTTGAACAAATTCATCCTCCCCCGGCAGTGTGTGAGAGTTACTCAGGCTCCGTATTGTCAGCAACACTTGATATTATCAGACTTTAATATTTTTGCCAGTCTGTGAGATGTTAAATTATATTTTATTGTGGTTTTTATACACATTTTTTGATTGCTGATGAAGTTAAACATCTTTACATACATTTGTTTGCCAGTTATTTATTTTCTTTTCTGTAACTTGCCTGTCCCATCCTTTGCCCATTTTTGATTTCTACTTTTTGTTTTAAAATTGATTTTAGGGAGTTCTTAATATGTTCTTTTTGTCCGTGTAATGCACTGCAAATCTCTTCTAGTTTGTAACTTGTCTTTTTTTTTTTTTTTTTTTTTGAGACAGAGTCTCACTCTATTGCCCAGGCTGGAGTCTCACCTCTCTCGCGGTGGTGCAATCTTGGCTCACTGCAACCTCTGGCTCCTGGGCTCAAGAAATTCTCCGGCCTCAGCCTCCGAGTAGCTAGGATTACAGGTGCATGCCACCACGCCCGGCTAATTTTTGTATTTTTTAGTAGAGACGGGGTTTCTCCTTGGTGGCCAGGCTGGTCTCGAACTCTTGACCTCAGGTGATCTGCCTGCCTTGGCCTCCCAGAGTGCTAGAATTACAGGCGTGAGCCACACCATGCCACCATGCCCGGCTATCTTTCTTTCTTTCTTTCTTTTTTTTCTACTTTGTCTGGTGTATCTTTTGGATACAGATGTTTTAAATCTTAATATAGTAATTTTTATCAATCTACTTATTTGTGGTTTGTGCACTATGTGTATGTATGTGTGTCTTGCTTAAGAAATCCTTTCCTATTTTGAGATCATAAAGATTTTTTTGGTCCAACGATTCCACTACTGGGCATATATCCAAAGGAAATGAAATTAGTCATCAGTATGCAGAGGAGATATCTGCACTGCTATGTTCACTGCAGTATTATTCGCAATTGCCAAGACACAGAATCAACCTAAGTGTCCATAAACAGATGAGTGGATAGAGAAAATGTGGTATATGTACACAACGAAATACTATTCAGCCTTAAAAAAGAAGGAAACCCTATTATGTGCAACAACATGGATAAACTTGGAGGACCATATGTTAAGTGAAATAAGAGGCACAGAAGGAAAATACCACATGACCTCACTTATATGCAGAGTATAAAAAGTTAAACTCATAGAAACAGAATAGAATGATGGTTACCAGGGTCTGTGGTTGTTGGCTGGGGTACCGTTTGGGGAGATGTTGGTCACAATAAAAAATTTCACTGAGATTCAAAGAACAATTTCAAGAGATCTATTGTATACTATGATTACTATAGTTAATAACAATGTGTTATATTATTGAAAATTGCTAAGAGTAAATTTTAAGTGTTCTCACAACAAGAAAAAGAAAGTATGTGAGGCAATGCATAAGTTAATTAGCTCAATCTAGCTATTACATAATGTATATGTATTTCAAAACAGCATGTTGCACATGATAATATATACAATTTTTGTCAATTTAAAAAGATAATTTTCAGTAGTTTCCTAATTAGTAGTGCCCTTTGCATTTGGGTTTTTAATCCACTTAAAATTGATGTATAGAGTATAAGATGTATAATGTAAAGATAATTATCTTTTAAACTACTTTAGCAATTCTTGATATGTGGAACATACATATAAGCAGTGGAGAATGACAACAGAATGAACCCACCAACCCAACTTATTGACAATAATATTACCAACACTGTAACATCTACCTGTGTGCATTCTTTCCATCCCATTCTCTGTCTCCCCATATTCAGAGATAACCACTATTCCCAATTTTATGTTTAACATTCCCTTTCATTAAAAAATAGTTATAGCATATTTACATGTATTTCTAAATAATATATTGCTTTAGAACTTTGTAGAAATATTATATCATATGTAGCTTTTTGAAACATACTGTTTCATTTAATATATTCCTAAGAGTAGATGTGGTATAGCATATAGCTGTTGTCTTCATTGTTGTAAAATATATCATATGATTCTACTAAAATTATTCATTCTTCTGCTGACATTTAAATTGCTTTATGTTTTTTTGCTTTGACAATTCTGCTATGAAAATTCTTGTACATGGGATATGTTTACAAGCGTTTCTAAAAGTATAAGGGTTTCATACCTAAAAGTAGAACAGGGTGGTAGGGCATATAAGTGTTTAACTTTAAAAAATAATGTCACATTCTCTTCCAAAATGATTATATCAATTTACACTCCAATCAGTGGTACTTAAGAGTCCCCTTTGAGTTACATACATCATTGAAAATACATAATCTTATTAGACTTTGAATTTTTGCCAAACTGGAAAGTATAAAGTGGTGACTCATGGTCTTAATTTCATTTTCCTAACCACTAATAAGGTTAAGCACATTTTGTACATCTTTGGGCCTTTAATGTTTTCTATTCTATAAAATGTCTGTTTGTATATTTTGTTCATTTTTCTCTTGATTTGTTTGCCTTTTAAAAAATTGATATGTAGGAGTTAATTTTTTTGATCCTAGTCCTTTGTTGGTTATGGGTTTTTCAAATATCTTCCTTTGGTTTTTTGTTTTCACTTTTGTGGAGGCTTTTTAAAGATAATTAAAAATTTGTTTTCAACTTTTATTTTTGGTGGGTACATAGTAGGTATATATATAAGATATATGGGATATTTTTATATAGAGATACAATGTCTAATAATCACATCAGGGTAAATGAGGTATCATCACCTCAAGCATTTATCCTTTGTGTTACAAACAATCCAATGATACTCTTTTCGTTATTTTAAAATGTACAATTAAGTTATTATTGACTATAGTAACCCTGCTGGGCCATCAAATACCAGAGTTTATTTATTCTATCCAACTATTTTTGTACCCATTAACCATTCCCACATCCCCCACCCCCACTATCCTTCCCAGACTCTAGTAACTGTCATTCTACTCTATCTCCATGAGTTCAGTTGTTTTAATTTTTAGCTCTCATGAATAAGGGAGAACATGCAAGTTTATCTTTGTGTTCCTGGCTTATTTCACTTAATGTAATGACTTCAGTTCCATACATGTTCTTGCAAATGACAAGATCTTTCTCTCATTGAGACAGGGTCTCACTCTGTCTCCCAGGCTGGAGTGCAGTAGCGCAATCCTGACTCACTGCAGCCTTGACCTCTTGGGCTCAGGTGATCCTTCTGCCTCAACCTCCTGGGTAGCTGGGACTACAGGCATACACCACCATGCCTGGGTAATTTTTTGCATGTTTTTGTAGAGATGGGATCTTGCTATGTTGCCCAGGCTGGTCTCCAACTCCTGGGCTCAAGCAATCGCCTGCCTCAGCCTCAGAAAGCCTAGACTTACAGGTGTGAGTCACTGTGCCCAGCTGAATCTTATTTTTTAATGGCTGAATAGTACTCCATTGTCTACATGTACCACATTTTCTTTATCCATTGTCTGTTGGGGGACAGTTAAGTTGCTTCCAAATCTTGGCTATTAGGAATAGTGTTGCAATAAATATGGGAGTGTAGGTTTATCTTCAATATACTGATTTCCTTTCTTTTGGGTATTTATCTAGCAGTGGGATTGCGGGATCATATGATAGCTCTGTCTTTAGTGTTTTGAGGAATCTCCAAGCTGCTCTCCAAGTGGTTGTACTGATTTACATTCCCACCAACAGTGTATGAGGGTTTTGTTTTCTCTACATCCTCATCAGCATTTGTTACTGCCTGTCTTTTGGGTAAAAGCCATTTTAACAGGGGTGAGATGATATCTCATTGTAGTTTTTATTTGCATTTCTCTGATGATCAGTAATGTTGAGCACATTTTCATGTACCTGTTTGCCATTTGTATGTCTTCTTTTAAGAACTATCTCTTCAGATCTTTTGCCCATTTAAAAATTGGGTTAGCATATATTTTTCTATAGAGTTGTTCAGGCTCCTTATATATTCTGGTTATTAAGCCCTTGTCAGATAGATAGTTTGCAAATATTTTCTCCAATTCTGTGAGTTGTCTTTTTACTTTGTTGATTGTTTTATGGTGGCTTTTGATGAACCATAACTATGTGATTTTAATTGATCAACCTTTTATTTTAGGGTTAATAATTTCTAAGTTTGTTTTTTAAATTGCAGTAAAATAATAAAGCATAATATTTATGATTTTAACCATTTGTAAGTGGACAGTTCAATGGCACTAAGTACATTCATACGATTGTTCTACCATCACCACCATCCATCTCCAGAACACTGTTCATCTTCCTGAACTCCATATCCACTAAACAGTAACTCCCATTTTCCTCTCCCTCCACTCCAGGAAACTGCCACTCTACTTTCTGTCTCTATGAACTCGAGTACTCGAAGTACTTCATAATGAGGAGAATAATACAGTCTTTGTCTTTTTGTGACTGGCTTATTCTATTTAGCATAATGCCTTTCAGGTTCATCCATGTTGTAGCGTGTGTCAGAATTTTCTTCCTTTTTAAGGCAAATAATATTCCATTATATGTACATGCCACATTTTGTTTACCCATTTATTTGTCAATGGGCAGCTGGATTGCTTCCTACTTTTTGGCTATTGTGAATAGTACTGTGATGAACATGAGTGTACAAATATCTATTTATGTCTCTGCTTCCATTTCTTCTGGATATGTGCCCAGAAGTGGGATATATGGCTGGACCATATGGCTTAGAAGTGATGAATAACACTGCAGTTAGCTTGTTGCCTTTCTCCATCCCTAGATCCAATGGGGAAGAAGAAGAGAGCCTAGAACATGAGGGTGAGAAGGAGAAAGTTCTATCCATTCTAGGGAGAACACAGCCCATGGCCGTGGGGAATGTGGGTAGTAAGTGTTCCAGCAGACTTTATGTCCCTAGTGAGCATTACCTGGCCTCGTCAGCTCAGGAGAAGGACATTGGGCTGGCTCCACAGTGGAGCTGGCAAGGATCAGAGTACATGTTCTGGTATGTGAGGCTGCTGTGCGAGAGGGCAACCCCTTGCATGGGGGTGGAGCTAAGGGGAAATCAAAGCTCTTACTGAGGAGGCCAGGCAGGCAGCCACAGGCCAGCACACGTGCCCATCATCCATTCATCATTTCATTTGCATCACTGATTATCATGGCCACCACATTATACATGTCCATGGGGTAACACGTAGGATAGAAAGTGAATAGCCTCTCCTGGATTGCGCATAATGGCAGCCATGCCAATTGTACTATTCTAATTCAAACGTAAATTGTAACAGTTATGCCCAAATACTAATTTCTGCACTATAAAATAATTGAATCATCTCACTACATATTAAGGCCTTCAGACTTTGCTCAGGGGAGAGTCTGGACATTGAGGAAGTCCTGTTGGAAGATCATGTTTTCCTGGAGAGGTGTTCTAGTGTTCCCACATTGGGGAAAGACAAAAACTAAAGTAAAAGATATTGTGTGTTAGATATGACATGTTAGATAATTGCTAAGAAGAAAAATTAAACATGGATTGAGAAAAAGAGTGCTGAGGTCAGCAGGGGCAGGACAGGCTCCATGGAAAGGCAGCACGCCTGATCAAACGCGGTTCTCCCTGGCTAGAGGGTAAGAGCCTGCCCTTAGACACAGCTCCAGTGTCAGCTTGCTTTTAGAAAATGGGCTGGGAGGAGCAAGCCATGCGGGTCTCTGGGGAAGAGCAGTTCAGATTGGAGGAAAGGAGGCTGAGGCGAGCCTGGCATGTTTGAGAAGCACAGAGGAGGCCAGTGTGTCTAGAGTAGGGTGGTAAGGAGGAGAGGCATGAGAAAGCAGGGGGAAGAGAAAGCAGGGTAGGCAGGCCGACCAAACAGGGCCTCCTGAATTCCCAAAGGGACTGTCATTATTTACTTGGAGTAAGATGGAGACTTCTCTGAAGTGCCTGCTCTGTTCTTAATACTAGATCCTGTAAAGTGCCATATTTGAAAAAGTTGACAAGCTCATAATCTAGTCGGTGCCTGTTAAGAGTCTGAGGAGGGGCAGATCAGTCTGTGAGCCACTTGGGAACATTGAGTCAGTTTTATACAGGATTCAGAAGGTGAAAAGACAATACTGAATGGGCATTTTAAATGAGGAAAGCAGCAGGCAAAAAATCACAGAAGAAAAATCACTGATGACATAAAATCTTTCACTGTCTTGCAAAAGCAGTTCCTTAGAACTTTATTGTTTCTGGTGTTCATTTATAACAATGGGAGCCATTGAACAACCTGAGCCAGTGACTGTCTTCTTTTAGAAATGGAGGAAACAGTCCGTCAGCTCATGATCAGCAAGTTCGGCCGTGTGGTAAACCTGGAAGCCCTTCAGACGCTTTCTGTTAATACAACACTTGAAGAACTGAAGATCAGAAAACTTCGAAAGGAGCTAGTGAATGCGAAGGAGATGAAGATGTGGGAGGTAAGGAGGAGAAGGCAGGTGATCTTTGGTTGAATCTAGTTGGAGGCAAGAAATCCCAGGGAGCAGGAAGTGGTGCCGTGAAGCATCTACGTAGCTGGAGCCAGTCTGCGAGCCCCGTTTGGCTGCCCCAGGATCTTAGGCCTCTCTCGGCTTCCTTACTGTTCACTTAGTTAGAGGGACTTGTTTATCTTGGAGTGAGAGCACCAGCACTAGGTTTTGGGGTCCAGGGTGCATATAAATATGACGTGAAATGGATGAAAGATTATGGAGAGGTCCCATTTTGAGACTTACATTAATGTATAAATGTTCTGCAGGCAAAAATTATATTTAAAAATGCTCAGCATCACTAATCATCAGAGAAGTGCAAATTAAAACCACAATGAGAAAATGAAATATCATCTCACAGCATTCGGGTAAAGAAAATGTGCTGTGTATGTGTGTATGTATGTATATGTATATAGAATACCATGGATTACTATGAAGCCATAAAAATATGAAATCATGTCCTTTGCGACAACACAGATGGAGCTGGAGGCCATTATCCTACATGAAATAACTCAGAAACAGAAAACCAAATACTGCATATTCTCACTTATAAGTGGGAGCTGAACGATGGGTACATGTGGACCTAAAGATGAAAATAATAAACACTGGGGACTCCAGCATCCAGGAGAGGATGGTGGGGTGAGGGTTGAAAAATTACCTACTAGGTACAACATTTGCTATCTGGGTAATGGGTCCACTAGAAACCCAAACCTCACTATTACACAATATACCTAAGTAACAAACTTGTACATGTATGCCTGAACCTAAATTTTTAAAAAAAGTATAACTACTCTGACCGTTTTAGAAATGGAGCAGCTCTCCTCTCAGGCTAGAATTGTATTACTCTATGGCTTTTGCATGCTGTGCCAATTTGGAAATGATGAAACACCTTTAAGTAATAAATTTGGTAACAAGTCATAGACTGGCTGACAGAGTCTTAGAGGATGTCAATGCCTACATATTGTTCCCTGAGCCATGAGATGAGCCATGCCCTTGTTCCAGCCTGATTCGGTGGTAGGAGCTTTCACAAAGATTTTATAAGTCCACAAAATCATGATGACTTCTCCAGCTTCCTGTCTTATCTCATTAGCAGATGGGGTAGGAGGAGAGCTTCTTAGTGCTGTGTTGTCTAATGGTTCCATCTCAACTTTTCTAATCCAACATGTACCACTGTACTTTAAAGAAGCAAATAGTGTTCATGTCAGTGGGACTGGTCCCTATTAAGGGAATGTTGCCAATAATATATGCAATCTAAAATAATTTGTTGGAAGCCTGGGCAATATAGTGAGACACTGTCTCTACAAAAAATTTAAAAAAATTAGCTGGGTGTGGTGTTGCACACCAGTAGTCCCAGCTATTTGAGAGGCTTAGGCAGAGGATCACTGGAGCCCAGAAGTTTGAGATTGCAGTGAGCAACTAATGGAGCAATAAGAAAACAAAAGAAAGCCATTATACATACGTGTGGCCATTGAAGCCATCTACCTTAAGGGTCCAGGGCCAAGACTGGGGAACGATGGAGAAAGAGCAATATAGAAAAGTTAGCTGCTTAAATTATCATCCTTCCTTTTAAGTAATGAGTACCAGCAATCAGTATGCATAGTGATTTCATTCCTCAATAATACAATGATATCCATGTCTATCTTATTTCTACCTACTCCTATTCTTGAGCATGCTTACATTTTTATCTTTAATCAAACCAGGCCCAATGCAATTGTTTCTGTTGCATTTTCCTATTGGCTTCTGATTATATTTTCATATGGGCACATTGTTCCATTTGCCTGATAATTTTGACCAAATCTGGACACTCATTTTTCTTCATTTCTTCTCTTATTCACTACATCTATTTTGCATCTTCCTACCCTGGTAGGAAAAGATTGCTCAAATGCGATGCGAACTGATGATGAAGACAAAAGAACACACCAGAAAGCTTTATCAGATGAATGATTTGTGTATTGAAAAGAAGAAACTTGATTCTCGGTTGAATACACTACAGAATCAGCAGGTATGTTCTTTTTCTTCAGACCCTTTTTCAGAATTGAGGAAGCTCTGTTAAAGGTAGCTATTCACAAGAATGTTAAGTACTGGCATTTAAACAAACCTTGCTTGATCTTGGACCACTTCCAGACCATCTGCATCCCTCAGGACACTGAGTTGGTGTTAGCCACATTACAGTGGGCCTGAGGGACTAGCTTTATTGAATGCCTCTTGGGTGCCATGAACTCATATATGTACTACTCAATAGAATTGCCTTGGTCCTGGAGACGTGTAAGGTTACTTAGGTATAAATAATGACACCATTATATTCCCTGAATTTGGTGTCAAACATCTATTTCCAATATCTGCTTATTTCATTTGACTTGAAGTGGGCATCTCGAATGGTGAAATCTACCTGGTTATCTTATTAAAATGCTTGTTACTTTGTGTGGGTTTCAACTTGCTATTATATAATATTTAGCCAGCCTAACGTTATACTTAATACATTGTGTGTGGTGGATAATACTTAATAAACATTTACCCAATCCAAGTCTTGCCCTCTACGAACCTAACACGTGTATAGCATATTCTAAACTCGATGTTATATACTTAACAATATTACCTGCAAAAGGCCAGTTGTTTCTCTTGGTCTTCTTTGCTTTATATTTTCTTTCAGCACCCTGGAAATGGTCTAAGCTAGGTGTTCTAACAGTTTGGTCCTCTGAAGAGGAGCATCAGCATCACCTGGGAACTTGTTTGAAATGCAGGTGCTAAGGCCCCAACCCAGTTGTACTGCTTCAGAAGCCCTAGGAGAGGGACCCAGCAGTCTGCATGAACCAGCCTTCCCGGCGTTTCTGAGGCACACTAGAGTTTAAGAATCATTGGTCTAAACAAAAGTCCCAAAGTAAGAAATAATGCTGTTTATTCCATGAAAAGTGAATTAGGAGGATTAGGAAGGCTTATAATTGAAGATTAGATGTGAAAGAAGACTAGAATTTGAATGTTGAGGGGTCTTTTTCCACTGAAGAACTTTTGAGTGAAGGATCAAGGCAGTGTTTGAGAAGGTTAATACCTAACCCAAATCTTCACAGATTGAGCAGTCAGTCAACATGTGTTGAGCTGATGTGCTTTGATCAGTCCAGATACGTTGGAGAGGAAACAGCTTAGAGGCAGGAGATCAGTTGAATGGGAGAGGAAGTTACTAGTATCTGTCTCTTTACACAGTATATCTTTACATGTATGGCCTCTTCACATAGGATATCTCATTTAATCCTCAAAACACTACTTTCTAAAGCTCCGAGGAGCTCAGTAACTGCTGAAGCTCTCAGAGCTAATGCATGGTGAAGTTAGTTTTGAAATTCAGGTTTGTCTGCCTCCAACGCTGACTCCATTGCTTCTTACAATGATGTAGGCGTGAATTGGGATATAGCTGGTGACAGCAAAAATGTGTCAAATGTCAAAAGTCATTTCAAAGTAAGAATAGCCAAAATTTGATTGAGTCTGGTGAGGAGAACGGGGGGAAAGTGAGGTGACTTCAAAATAACCCACTGGAGTGACTCGGCATGAGTTGGTATATGAGGCATGCTTTTAGCTACAAGTAACCAAAAGCCCTACTAAGAGTAGCTTAAACAAATAGGAGTCATTTTTCTCACTTGACAAGAAGTCTAGAGGAAGATGACTACAGGCTTTGGTTTTGTAGGTCATGATGCCAGAGCCCGTATCTCTGTGATTTCCCAAAGTTTCCGTCAAAGTCACACAGCAGCTGCTTCAGCTCCCATGTTTCACATCCATGCACCAGCCTCTTCTGTCCCTTTTATTAAGGAGCAAAAGTTTCAGATTATATCCACTTAGCTCTCTCTAGCTGGAAGAGAAAATGGGTAAGGTTAGTGTTTAGCTTTCATGGCCTCTAGAATAAACGTAAGCAAGGGAAAAGAGACAGAGGGTGCTGGGTAACCCTTACTTACTATGAAGGTCTGCTATAGTACATAGGAGTAATGGAAAAAGTATGGACTTTTAGCATCAGGCAACCTGATTCTAACCCTGCTTCCAGCTTGACTTGGCCAGTTAATGACTCCCTGAATCTCAGTGTCCTTATCTGTAAAACTGGAATGATACCACCCAGTTCAGAGTCGTTTTGGGGATTAGATAAGAGAGCATATGCAAAGCACTTTGCACAGAGTGGGCATCACACCAGTATTATGTGTTTCCTTTCACAGATGTATTCATGCATTCGAATGCTATTGAGCATCTGCTTATGTAGAAAGCACTAGGGCAGGTATTGGCAGAGTGGTGAGGCTTAGTCATATGGGGCCCTGTTTCTAAAAGACAGCATCTAGCAAGAAAGATAGGTATCAAACAAGCACTTTGGTCATGCCATATTAAGTTGTCATTCTTTTAGATTTAAAAAATGGTCAAATATCATAAATATTATATGGTTCAGAATGAACCATATAATATTCTGTAAATTATAGTGATATATATGTATAATGGATGTTTCAATAAAACAGAAAGCAGGAAATCCTAACCTAGTCCATGGGGCAAAGAAGGCCTCCCTGAAAGTGATGTGTGAAACATGAGTAGGATTCAGCGGGACAGGGAAATAACTCAGATGAGGAAACAGAAGATTTCATTCTGGGAACCGAAATACGGGCTGTACAGAAAAAGGAAGACATACTCTGTCTTTTATTATTCCAGTGATGAGCTCTCCAGGTAATGAATGACTGATAGCTAGCTTAAAGTATACTCATCCAAAGAGGATTTGCACTTGAAGAGTTGTTCATTAGTCCAAAGGCACACATTTCTAACGGTGGGATTTTAGCAGAGGAATTGAAGCCTCCTAAGATTAAGGAGCAGTGGCTGTTTAGGGTGACTGTCAGGCCAGCACTCATCACAGATACACAGTATAAAGGCATGGAGTTTTTCACATGCCACATGATGCTTCAACAGGGAGCTGTTTTCTTTCAACAGGGCAATGCCTTCCAGAGCCTTCGGGAAGCAGATGTTGTGGCAAGAGAGGAGGTCACTGAATTGATCCAACTCCAGGCGGAAAGGATTTCAGCCTTAAAGGAGGAGATTGCTCTTTTGCGTAGGAAAGGTGGTCTTATCCTCCCCCCCATTCGGTCTCCACAAGAGAAAGAGATGCAGCCCGCGGACCTTTGAGTTTGCTGTTTTCGCAAACCCATGCAAGATTTCTGACATAACTCACCTGAAGTTCTGTCTCCTCGTCACCTCCAACAATCTTATTACTTTAAAGTTAACTTGTTTGAAAGTCTAAAACCAGATCTAGTCACGTAGCTTTAAGAATCTCTCTACAAGTTGGTTATCTTAGAACCGAATGCAGCACCCAACCTCTGTTATGAAACTGAATAATTTTAGATGTTTTGAACCTACTAGATTGAATATGAAGTCTCAGAAGGCTGTTTCATGATTGCTGTAAATCATCTGTAATATATTTTGTTTTAGGAAAATTCGATTTGGGGGTATGCTGAATTTTTAGCCATTGGCAAGAAAAACTATCATTCAGCAATTCGTGAGAAAACTTTGTTTTCTTGATCCTTAGAAAATAAACTTAGATGTCATTAAGTGTTCTCTGAGAGGATGCAGGAGAAAAAGACATTTTGCCAACTATATCTTAGAGCAGAATTGCAACTTTCAGTTTTGGCATTGTTGACTTCATAAAGCAGTTATTTGAGGGCTCGGGAGTCAGGAAATACAAACAGATATGGCAGAGCAGTTTGCTTTGGGTTGGCAGAAAGCAGGAAAATAACCAGCCTTCTTGGATAGCCCAGTTTTTGTAGACTCCTCAGTTCTGAGTGGACCAGAGGGGTGTGCTTAATAAAACAGTCAATAAGGAGGCTTTTCTCTAAAGATTTCTGCAACTCCATCAGAATTCTAAGTTTTCCCCATAGTTTCTCATGTCCTCTGCCATTTTCTTCAGGTTTTACTTGGGCCATTTGCTGGTTTTGATATAGACGAGGAGACAATGAAATAGATTTACCTTAGAGATCATCTTTCACAATCACTTTTGATTATGCATAACATTTTAAACTAATTTAAGAGGGTCCTTTTGGTTTGGGGGTAAGTGCTCATTGAAGCTCATGGCTGTAACCACTGAAGGATAATCTCACTGACATTTAGAATCCTGTTAGTAACAGAGCATAGCTCTTTAGATTAAGACCTTTGTATTAATGAGTGACTCCATTGAGGCTGTTCCAGGATAAGCTGGTCACCGAGAAGGGTGGGTGAAGAAGGGAACATTGCATAAATATAGAAGGGAACTCAGCAATGCCAAGTCTTCCTCACCTGTGATTAACCTGCTAATCTGCCCCCCAAAATTAGATACAGGACTTGCTTTCTTTGTACATCAGAATATTCTTAGAGGTGGCAACTTGGCCTATTTTCTTCCTAAGATTCCTTCATATTCCTATTTAAGAGGTCAGAATACCTTATTGTTTTCACTTGTCACCATTAATTTCTGATGTAGTCACTTCTCTACTGGAGAGCACCCACTTATTTTTAAAAAATCACTTTTTTTTGTTGTATATCCTAAACCATGTGTGCCTTTTGAGTATTTTTAAAAATATGCAAGTCATAGCCCTGAATGTCTTATTTATTGTGATAAAAAATTACCCCAAACTTAGCTTGACACAACAAACTTATGATCTGACCCAGGAGTGAGAGGGTTTCTGAGGTCCAGGAATCTGGGGACAGCTTGGCCGGGGGTTCTGGCTCAGGGTCTCTCGTGGAGTTGCAGTCACACTAGGAGCTGGGGCTGCAGCCATCTGAAGCTTGGCTGGAGCTGGAGGGGCTACTAACAAATTCACTCCCTTGGCCATTAGGCAGGGCTTCAGTTCCTCGCCATGTGGGCCTCTCCATAGGGCTTCTCAGGACATGACTTCTCCCAGAGCAAGTGATCCAAGAGTGAGGGAGAGAGCAAGAGAGAATGACGCACACAAGAGCCACAGTCTTTTACAGCCCAAACCCAGAAGTGACATACCGTCACTATTGTCATATGGGTCACAGGCTGACCCTGTGTGATGTAGGAGGGGGCTGAACAGGGTGTAAATGTCAGGTGAGGGTTACGGGGGCCTTCATAGGGGCTGGCGGCTGCAAGCAGCAGCTACCTAGAGAGAGTGGCTGGTCTCTGAGAAAAGTCTAGAGGCGATACCATCCCCTTGGTAAGAGAATCAGGAGAAGTTATGTTATCTTCCTGGGCCTCATTACCTGACAAATGAAGGATTGGTAGAATGGATTCCTTCCCATTCTGAAATTCTGATTCTGATTGCAGCAAGAGTGAACCTAGAGTCTATGGAAGAGCCACGTCAGGATTTGCTGCGCATTTCAACTGAGAGGAAAACTAATCGGGATAATTATTCCCAAACTGAGCTAAACTAAATCACTAGTTAATTCTGCAATATTCAGGGCTTCATTCCGCATGTTTGCAGAATTGACAAGACAGTTAACACTCAATTACTTTATTTTGAATTGGACAAAAAACGTTGATAGCTTTAGGTTCATTTCAACTTGATTCCAGGCTTAGTCTTAAATCTGTAGTTAAGTTAGAGCACCTGAATCTTTGGGAAGTTAAGCTTCAAACCCAAGTAGACCAACAAGGTGTGGCATGGGTGGGTGGCTGGGAAGCTGTCCTGCTCCTGGCACACTTTCCTGCCTCCTGCTGTGCTCCCAGAGGAGCAGCCTCACCTCTGAGGGTGAGGCCAAAAATCAGCCTACACTGAGTTACTTGTGGGTCAATTGTTCATATAACTTGGCTATTCTGAACTTTCATCCATAGTATCGCCGATGATCAATCTCAGCATTAGAAGAAACAGAAACCGCAGAGTCCAGCCCCTCTGTCACAACTTCAGAGTAAAGGAGTTGCTCATGCCTGCCAGCCAGCCTGTCCTACCACAGCGGGCTCCCCACTTAGGGAGGTCTGTGAGCCATGCACTAAACATTTCTTTAGAGCTAAAACCATTGAGTGCTATGATTCCAGTGCTGTGCAGAAAGCAGATGTTTCACATATCACTTCAGAAAAGCTCACCAAAATTCATTTTTCAACTACCTTAGATCAAGGAGAAAAAAAAACAAAAGAAAAAACGTAAAAAACCAGTGTGGCTAGAAGGTGAGTTACAGCTCAGATTGGGAGGCCTCTGGATAGCAAAGCAATGACTGAGAGCCTTAGCTCTACCCACTCCAGAAGTGAGCTCTGGGCCGTGATGCCAGGTTGTCTGAAATCACAGTATCTTATTTTTTCTCTTCTCTTCCCTGCTCTGCTTCTCATTTCCTATCATTTACCTGTTTCTTACAGTCCTTCTTTTTAAAAAATATTTTTAAAATATTGCTTTCCTGAAAACCACGCTGCATTTCCACAAGAAGTTCTCTCTGACGTTGAACTGTTGATGGAAAAAGGATGCAGAAGTCTGAGGAATAGCAGGTGCTATACTTATTTTGGCCAGCAGAGGATGCACTTGCCCTAAACAGTCAGAGTGACTCAATGCCCCAGGCTGCCCTAGGACCCTGTTTATCGAATTCTTCGGGTTTAGAAGCCAGGGTCTGGCCCCCACTTAATGAGATTGTCTCAAGTGGCATTTCATCTGTAACTCAATTTTACTGAAATCTAGAAAATACAGCGCCCCCCCCCCCCCTCCAGCCCCAAAACTCAAAAGTGTAGTAAGGTTTTCATTTGCAAGCATCAGTCTCCATCTAGTTCCACTTCCACATACTAAAGATTTTAAAATTTCAATTAAAAAAAGAAGCTATGGTTGATCCTTTGGTTGGACAACAGTATGTAAATGTTGATTTTAAACTAGTGAGTCAACTACTCTGGCAATGTTGGTGTATCTTTGGAAAGAAGGGAAGTCACCAAGTGAATTTATCACGCACCGTATGTCCATGTGTGGCACAGCACTTAGCTATCGTATTTTGGAGAAAATACTTGGTCTTCAACACACACCTATATAAAAAAGATTAGTTTTATGTCTTCAATATGACCTAAACTTCATCTCAAGTCCAGTTGGTAAGAGAACTGTGACTCTGTTTTTCCTGGTCTGCTGTACAACGGTTCCCTTGTGGACGAGACAGTAATGTGTTCTGTATGAATCCAAGCACAACTGACATTCACTGTTTTAAAAAACAAAAAAGAGAAACCTTTGCTACCTTTTCCAGATCTCATTTCTGAAGGACCTGAAAATATTGTAAGTGGGTATCTTCTTCAAATACTCAGAGACTGAATTCTAAGATCTAAAGAAAATGCTGACTCACACATGACTCAGTTGAAGGTTACAGGGAAGACTAAACATTTATTTAGAAGTTACAGTGTTTGTTTTTACAGAGATATGTTGCCACGGATTATTGATTCTGGAAGGTTTTTTAATGCTCATAGTGCTGTACACATCTTGGTCTGCTCTCATGGGCATCATAGGAAAATGTTTCCAGTAGCACCGGATCCAGCCATCTGTGTGGGTGTCTCCAGGCTGTGATACTGTGACCCTTGCTTTTCAACCTCGTGGTTGTGAGGAACCATGTGCCTTGGATCCTTCCTCTTGCCAGCTTATCTGTGGGCCTCCAGCAGCCTCGTCTGCCACTGCAGAGGCCCCAGGTTAGGAGTCTGTCCCGTGCCAGCCTGTGCGGCGCTTTCCTGGGGGACTCCTGTTAGGTGGCGGCTTCTTTCTTTTCCCTCTCCAACCTCAACAGGTAGGATTCCTTATGTCTCTCCAGAATTATAAAACATATACATTATTTACAAGTGCATAAATATATAAATATGGCTATAATAGAAAAATAAATACCAATTTTCTCTGTCTCTTCTTTAAAAAAAAAATATATATATATATATATAGTCTTTCTGGGATATTGGATTCTGCCTAAATTGTGGGAAGTGGTGTTTCAAAAGACACACACACCGGTGGCCCCGGGGAGAGCTGCATTCCAGGTTCCTGTCCTACGTAGGCCCCTGTGGGGTGCTGGGGACACCAGTCTCCTCCACCCACTTGGCAGGAGTCAGGACTGTCCACCTCTTCAACTGGTGCAAGGCCCAAGCAGCATGGGGGCCCTGAGGGAAGAAAGAGTAGGAACCATTAAAATCCAGACTGACCGAGGAGCCAACACCCAGTGACACTGGGCCAATCTCTATCTATGGTGGAGGTGGTTACACTGGCTCTGGAAAGGACAGAAACCACCGAGACAAGGGCACTTCGGTTTCCTCCGAGGTCTCTCATCGAAACAGGGAGGGCCACTTGCACCCATTTCCCACTCATGCTGGGACCGCAGAGACTCCAGCACTGAGCCCACACCACAGGAGCAGATGAAGTCAGTGGAGCCCGCGAAACGCAGAAGGAAGCCCTGCTCTGTGTTTAGGCTGCTAGTCCACCCTTTGCTATGGCTTCTGGTTACAACTATCCCACTCACAATCCAGTCCCCCCGGACTGACACGGTCCAGTTTAAATGATGCTGGGTCGAGCTTTAGGACCCAGCATCTTTTAAATTTAATCTCCTAGAGACAGGGTCCAGGATCTGCCTATACATGGGCATGCACACAGAGAAGCTAAGAAACATTAGTGGACACTTGGTGAGGGCACCAAGTATCCACTGATTTCCAAGGAGACTAGCATGGAGGGAGACAATGGGATGGGCTTAGTGCGAATGGCCCCAAACTCCTTGGAGAAAAAGTTCTGTGGAAGTACAAAGAGTTATGATGATGATGTTTATAAGAATTTGGCTCCTTAATGATTGAGGCAACCTTATTCCTTAATTAAGAGACAAGCCTCAACAAAGCAAGGCATTTCAGAATGATTAGAGAATGCCTCTTAGTGTGATGAGCGGCAAATGGTATTTGTGAATGGCCTTGAAATGCAGAGACCAAAAAGGGTTTTTTCCTCTGACATGGAGAAATGGCCTTTTTCTCAGAGGCTGAGGACCGCAGCTTATCACGCTGGAGTAGAACCCACCTGGACATCCCACAGACCTACTGGGCCTTCAGCAGTGAAGGAAAGTGGCCAGCCACCCTCGATGCCCCATCCCTCCCACATCAGTGCTGTGGCTGGCTCCTTACCAAGCCCCACCTTTGCAGACTGTTACTACTGGCTTGTGGATGCTTAGCTCATGTCACCCCCAGCCTGTTCCATTTCCCTGCCCTGCTCCTGCCACCAACCTGAGTGAAATGGAGGATCCCACATTGCTTCTAGGACGGGACTGTCGGGGGCTCTCCTCGCCCCTGACTGGCCCACAGCAGCAGGCTGCTCCCGGCGTTGGCAGCAGTCGTGGTGGGGCTGCAACAGCTGGTGAGTGGAGTCATCGGGCAGGGTGTATAAGAAAGAGCCCTCGTCCGGGCTAGACTCAGGATCCCTGCAGTGTACAAGCCCAGATGGGGAGGTGGGGCCGGGCAGGGTGGGCCTGTCGCCCCACCCCCTGCTGGCTGTCTCCCTGTCTGAGGACATCAGAGCTGGTGAGAGCTCAGATGGGGCAAAGACTGCTTTCCCCTTTGAACATCAAGAGGTACCACACCATCATTTTCACTCATCATTCTAGTCCATTTCCATTTTATTCCATGTGGGAGGATGTGAGGTCGGGTGTCCAGGGGCCCATGGGCAAAGTCAGTTGTGGTGAGTGCTTCTGATCTGCCTAGTGAGGGAGGATTCCGAGATGCCAACCCATGCCCCCAGGCAGAAAGGGCACCGCAACTGCAAATGAAACAACTGCCTATTAGGGCAACGGCTCAGAGGAGCATGATTGTCAGTTCCGGGGACCCCTGAGTACAGCACTACTGCTTGGCTCTCAGTGACTGGCCTTGGATTTGAGGAGCTAAAGGGAAAGTGAGGCTGTGGGGCTTGGGAGTAAAAGGGGAGAAGCCTGGTTACCTGGTGATCTGGTGACTTTGGGGGTCATATCCATTGCCAAGATGGGTCTGCCTCAGCAGGCGGCTGGTGTCATTCTGCTGCTCAAAAGGAAGAGTAATGAGATGGCCACGCCAGGGAGTCCAGGTAACTTTCCAGTGTTCACTGATCAACAGGAGCATCTGCTCCTGACTAAAGAAAGCCTGGCCCAGCAGCCTGGGCTGAGACCCTAGGAGGGAGGAGGTCCCCCAAGGCAGCCCCGTCACTCCCTCCTGGGTGTCCCATACCTGCCATCCACACCCAAGAGTGCACTACCTGCTGAAGCTCGCCTGGGCAGTGCTGCTGCAGCTTCATGCCCGGGTAGCCCACTGCAGCCGCGGGGCAGCCCCTATTCATGTGGATCCCATTAGCACAGGCCCGTCCACTGATGCCACTGAGGTAGCGCTGTCCGCTGTTCTGGTGGCCTGGGAGTCCTCCCAATGGCACCATAGTATATGGGCAGGAGGAAGGTGGAAGGGCACTTCGAGGAAAACCCAGGTCTGTTGTATGTTCTAGAAGGATAGAAAAACAAAGGTGTGCTTAGGCCAAAGGAGCCTGGGACGGGCTGGAAAAGCCGTCAGGAGCTCCTGGCCACAGAGGGTCGAAGGATGTAGGCAGAGGGTTGACGGTGCCCAGGAGATGGAGAACATTTCCTCTTAGAGTCTCCTTCGTGTGCCCACTTCTACCCGATACCTAGACTCTTCTGCCGGGAGAAGGGTGGGGAGATACAGGGTCCAGGGCTTGGGGGCAGGAAGTGGCGAGTGAAAAGAAGCAGCAATGTTTAGAGGAGGCAGGCTGACCAGATGTCCTGCCATCTGAAGCAGAAATTAGTGACTGAAAGATTGCAGAATAGAGGGGAAAGCTGAAGGCAGCTCCGCACGCAGCGAACAGGCAGGATGGACTCTAAGTAGGAACATGTGGTGAGAGGAGCAGCTTCGGACACTTAAGAAGATAGCACTGCATAGGTCCCGAGCTCCAAAGGTGCAGAGAAGACAGCCCAACTTCCCCTCCTTCCTCCTCCCCAAGCCGAGGTCTGTTAGCTGCGGGGAGGGGTCCAGTTGTCAGGTATTCTTTGACCTCAGAGACCTTCGGGGAACTCGGGCTTGAGCTTTCTGTGGACGCAGACCTAGGCACAGGCCTCCGTAGTGGAGCCCCCATTTCCCGCCCAGGCTCCTCCCACTGAAAGCGTCACTCACTCACTTTGCTGAGACCAGGCCCTCCACAAGCAGAAGGGGATGAAGGTGACGATGATGAGAACGATGGAGCCCAGGACGACCCCGACAATCAGATAGGGCAGGTCACTGGAGCGAGCCACCATGGCCCCAGTGCCCACCGGCCGCTCTATGGTTTCAGGAGGGGGCGGCTGTGGTGGGGCCAGAGTTGGGGGTGGCAGTCGACCAGGCTGGCCAGAAGACTTCCGAGCTGTATTGTGGACAAAACTCACTTCAGCATATGTTTCCCTGATATTTCCTTCACAACAAATAGAAAAAAAAATACCCCCATTCCATGGGTGTGGGAAGTGGGGTCAAACTCACTAGATTGGGCCTCAAAATCTCTTATTTGAATGGCGTCCACACTCAGCATGAAATTGGCATCTAATGTGAAATCTGGTGGTGTGGCGGAGACCTGACCCTTACATTTCAAAGCAGAGCCTGAGATGCCTGTGAGCCATGCACCAGAGCTGGACCAGGTACTTCCAGCAGAAGTGGTGTAGTGCTTTTGGGAAGAGCTGGTGAACTTTTGGAAGAAAATATTTAAAATGCAGGAAGCCAGAACAAGAATTGGGAATGGAAGAATTTACCCACACCCAAGAGTGTGCAACCTGCTGGTGGACTGAGACACGAAGTACTACGTATTAGCATGGATCACAGCAGGGGGACGGGTGTTCTGGGACTCACGAGGACACACAGTACATGTGAGATGCCAATTCAGAGGTGGAGTCGAGGCCATCAGCTCCTCACTTCAGCTTTGCTGAGTATTAGGAGGTGCAGCTGACCCTGCTGGCCCTAGTGGCCCTCTTCTCCCCCGGCTTTCGGACTCTGTCCCCTGATGTTCCCCACCTCTCTGCTGCTCTGTACGCCTCTCCTTCCCTCTCTGTGCCGTCTGCCTCCGCAGACACTGGGAGGCCTTCCTGGTTCCCCTCTGTCTGTACTCTCTGTATATTCTCACCTAGTCCCATGACTTCCACCTATATCCTAAAGACCCCCAAATGAATCTCCCCACCTGGACCCCCTGCCTGGGGCAGGAGCCCTGCTTCTTATCAGACACTTCATTTCAATGTCTCCAAAGAGCCAAACACTCGGTAAGCCTCCAAGTGGTTCTACCTTGTTCCTTTCTCATGAAATCTGTTTCTCTTCTTGCTGTTGCCATTTCAATAAGTTTCAGTACTTCCAGCTGGAAACTCCTTTCACTGTCTCCCAGCCCTAGTGCGCAAGCAGTCCCTGGTCCCACGGACACCTCCTTACAAAAGAGACTCAAACCCGTCCCTTCTCTTTACCTTTACTTTAGAGCCCCAGTTCTCAACCCTCAGCCCATTCCCTGCAGTCACCCCAGTGACCCATCTCAACAGACAAATCCACTGACAGTCCTCCCCCACCTCACAGCCTCGCGTGGCCCCCGCTGTCCCTGGCTGCACCGGCGGCTCATCTCACAGTATCCTCAGTGGCCTCTTTCCTGGGCATTCACTCCTATAATCTCCTTCCCAGTACCTGACACTCCAACCATCTGGCGCTACGTCCAGCCTTGCCCCCAGGCCACTCTCTCCTCATCCTGGCCTGAGATTCAGTCTTCCAGCAGACCAGTGTGAAGGCTTTATGAAACCTCTTCCTCCCTCTGGGCACTCCCTGCACCAGGTGATCCAGGATTCTGGGCTGTGCATGTATCCGCCCTCCCTCCGGTGTGCATGACGGAAGAGGGCAGGGAGGGACACAGAGGCCTCAGGGAGGATCTGCTGAATGACTGAAAGCCAGTGAAGCAGAAGAGAGAATGCTGTTGCCTTGATGAGAGGAAAATGTGTTGTTCTGTCCCTATTCCTATTCCTTTGTGATCCTCTCTTGATTATGTTTTTTGCAATACAACTGCTTTATCTCACTTTCAGTACCTGCAAAATGGAGATAATGCTATCTCTCCATCTGACCAATGTGCAAATATTAACAAGTTATTATGTGACTACGTTTAACATGTTTTAAGTGCAATAGAAAGGGTCTGGTCTTGTAGTTAAGATAATCCCGGCCCAAAGCGTGCTCTACCCCTAACTGGCTGCACGGTCTTGGCTAAAGTATGCAGCTTCCTCATGCCCACTTCCTTTCCCATCTCATGGGATTGTAGTTCAGTTAAATAAACCAACCCATGGAAGCACCAAATATCACTGCTGGAATAAAGTATTTATAGGAAGTTCCCAACTTAAGAATGAGGTGTATCCCCTGATTTCATGGATGAGTTAATTACCAAGTTCCTTGAAGGTGTCGTGATAGCCTATTTAGTATTAGGCACAGACAAATGAGTAGAGAGTGAAACATGACCAAGTCTGAGGTTATGTGGAAAACAGTCTTCCTGGAAAAGAGACCCAGCACCGCACAGGGAATGGTGACTTTGCCTTCCCTTGCTGGGACACCAAGACAGGAGAGAGAACCCAAAGAGCTTCACCTTTGGTCTCACAGATCATCACGTTGCTGAACTCGCTCTCCCCTCCTTCATTGAAGCACTGCATCTTAATGTCGTAGGAGGTCTCTGGCTGCAGGTGGCTGATGGAGTGCCAGTACCTGTCCCCTGGGAAAGACAGTCAGAGAATGGTGCATGGCAATGTGCACATGGTTTTCTTGATCCCAATCTCATAGTCAGACTCAGCTGGGGCAGTGTGTGGGGAAGGATGCCACTGACTGGCACAGGGGTGGCGTATGGAGGAACGCTGGAGGAAATGTTCTAGGTGTCCACCTATGTTGTCCCATCATCATGTGGATTCATGAAGTTGATAGCTTCAAGGGTATTATGAATGAGTCAATGACATGGAGCTCAGAGCTTTGTGTCACACCAGACGCAGGTTTATGCTTCGCCAGATTTCACCAACACCTTGTCCCCCATCCCAGCGGAGGAAATTATAGCACACAGAAGCTATAAACACAGAATTGTGTCTCACCTTCCACCATATCCTTCTTGTAGTCACTATCATTGTCACTGTCTGTGGGTCGATAATAGATATAGAAGCCATGGATTGGGGTGTTGTTGTTACTTGCTGGGATGTACTATAGGGAATGGAGAAGAAACAAGTTGACAATGAGCAGAGAAAACATCATCAAAGCAAAACCACTGGTGTATGAAGCTTCCACCCCAGTCCAGGGTCTGAATTTCACTTGGGGCCCCGGCAAAGATTTCTAATGATATCTCTGAGGTTCTCTGAAAAATGTTGTGAAGATCACTCATTATTTTATTTAGCCTAGACGTCCCTAAGCTATTGAAGAGAAGAAACAAATTGCCATTTCTCCAAAGACTTCAATTGCTTCTGATCTCCCTGGACATGTGAGGGGCCCCTGTGGCTGAGAAGGGGCCCTGAACAATTGTGTTGGGATCCCCTGTGGTATCAGGGGAAGGGCAGGAAGGAGGGAGAGGTCTACCAGGTCAAGGCACCAGAATCAACAGGAGACCACTAGAGCAGCTCCAGCCACTAAGAGCCTTCCAAATTCCACTGATGAAGCTTTCAGGTGCCCTGTTTGGGGGAGTCTCATCCCCAGGCTCACAGGGAAGGGCGTTTAGGGGAGGCCGTCTTCTGCTGCAGTCCACGGCCAGGCCCGCTTACCATCCACTTGAGCATGATGGTGGTCTCATTGACCGCGTCCGTGAAGGTGATGTAGGGACCTGCCACGGGCCTCTCGTACACGCGGCCGCTGTAGCCCGACACCACGTAGGGCCGAGAGGGGGCGCTGGGCTCGCTCTCCCCCAGCATGTTCAGAGCCCGGACTCGAAACTTGTAGGAGGTGCCTGGTGAGAGGGACACTCACTGAACTCAGGAGCTGGGAAACACCTTCTGATTCTCCCATGGCCTTTCAAGGCCCAGGACCTGGAGGGTCTTCTGGGCAGCCCTTCCCCAAAGCAAGTTCTCAAAGGCCTCACAAGAACACCCGCCATTTTCAGAGCCAGGCTGCGGGGGAGATGGCTCTGGATGCTCTTCTGGAGGGAGGCGGAAGGCTTGTAGGACTGTGGTAAACACCACAGACAGCAACACGGAGGCATGCTGGTGGGTGGGGGCCTGGGCCGAGAGAAGGGGATCCCAGGCTCGTCATCCTCCTCCAGGTGGTCAGGGGCAGCTGGGGGATCAGGCCAAGGCCACAGCACGGCCAGGCCCCTACCTTTCTCTAGGCCTGTGATCTCCACGGACAGCCGCGACGGGGGGATGGCGCTGGTGGCCAGAATCCAGTCTCCCACTTTCTTTAGCTTCTTGTACTCCACACGGAAGGACTGGATCGGGAACCCACCATTCCCACGGGGAATCCAGGTCACGTACACTGAGGTCTCGGAGGCCGTGGAGATGGTGGGCCTGTCGGGAGCTTCTGGGGCTGGGAAACACCGCACCCAGTAAGGAAGGAAGCAGGGTGAGATGACAGCTGAATGCCCACTGGGCCTGGCTTGCTCCTGACGGGTCCACGCCTCCCCACAGCCCTCCACCCACTGGTGTTCACGTCAGACCTCCCCACGGCTGCCCGGGCTGCCCTCTCCTGGGCGAAGGCTGTGAGCTAAGACCCCTTATGCTATCCTTCTGCAAAGCCAGAGTGTGGAGGCCCAAGGGCCACCGCTCTGGCCTCTGCTGCTCTCTAGATGCACCCAGTCAGCAATCCCAGCATCAATGCCAGCTTTTTATTTGAAAAGCTCCAAACTACATTTCCTCATTGTGGTTAAATGGGAGATGCCAAGAAAATGTCACAAAAACCCTGGACCTACAGAAGTAAGACCCCATTCAGCCACGGGAACAGGCCCTCTGAGGCAGTTCCAGTCCTGACTGCGTGTCCCGTCCCTGCTGCTCGGGCCTTACGGGAGAGGCGGCCGTGGTCGGGCTGGCTGCTGCTCTGGGGACTGGCTCCAGGGTCGTCTCTCTGGATCTGCTGCTCCTTGCTGGCCATGATCTCGGGTTTGGGCCGCCGTCCTGGGTGGAAATGGGTTGTAGTCAGCAAGGGAGAGAGCAGGCATTAGATCTCCCTCCCACAGAGTCCTTTTTGCCTGAGACTCTGCTGAGGGGCGTGACAAAGTGATGCAAATAAGCATCCAGGGCACTGAGGGTGTGGGCTCATGGCCGACACTGGCTCTGTTGTGGTACTACTGCTGGCCCCTGTGTGAGAGAGGGACGAAGGGGTGCCAGAGAGGCCGGCTGGCAACTCTCCTGATGAGAGCTGGGACCTCAGCCTAGCACACAAACCACAAGGAGGCGGTAGCTGGAAGGAAAGATGAAGTTCAAGTGAACGGATGGGGCAAGGTGAGCAGGAATTCTCACCTGGGCCACTGGAACTTGCTTAGACCCATGGAAACCCTAAGCAAGGGGCAACGTTTGACTCTCACCAGTTCGGAAGGTGACCATGGCTGTCTGGCCCTCGCCTGCACAGTTGTAAGCTGCCATCTCCACTTCATACAAGCTCCCGGGGTCGAGTCTGGTGAGGGTCAGGCGGTGCTGGTTGGCTGGAATGCCAGAGATGGTCCAATTGTCAGAGGAGTTTGTGACCTGCTGGAGAAGGAGCTGGCATAAGGACTAGCGTCTCAGCCTAGGGCTACGAGTGGGCTGTGGTTTGCAAGGAAAGCAGCGCTGAGCCCAAGAGGGCAGGAGAAGGGGAAGGACAATGGGCCAGGTTGGGGTTGGGGCGGCACAGACTCAGACTGACCCCCCTGGCTATGGGACACCAGCCTCAGTGGAACATTCACATCAGGCTCTCTGATCCCTCGTCTAATGATCTCATCAAAGAAACCTCAGTGGGGAAGTCAGAGAGCCTGACTGATATTGCTGAGAACTCCTCCAAAGACCTTTTCTCCCCGTATTTCAAAGAACCTCCACGTTTTGCTTTCTTTCTCCTTCTGTAGGTAAACCAAACGCAGTTCCCTCTGTTTATATTCTAATGAGACACAATGATGAGAAAGATAACGAAAGTATCAGCACCCACGAAATAGCAACATTTGCTAAGGGCTTACTCTGTGCTACACATGGAACTAAGCAGTTTATAGGCGCTACTTCCTTTTCCTCAAAATAGCCCAAGAGATTGGTGTTAATATTGTTCCCACTTCACAAATAGGGAGACTAAGGTTTAGAGAAATGAGCAGTTTGCTCAAGGCCACATGGCTAGTGAGCACCGAAACCATGACTTGACTCCAAAGAGCATACCCATTGTTGCGCCCTATCCTGGGAAGAAGAGTCTGGGATCCAAAGTCCTGGGTTCAAATCTTGGTTGTGTAACTCAGAGCAAGTCCCCTAACCCTCTGACCCTTCAGCTTTGCATTTCACCAACGAGGCAAATAAACTCTCTCAGGTTATTCTGAAGATTCCATGAGAGAAGTTGTATAAAGTGCCCCGCAGCGAGCTTGGTGCACAGTAGATTCCCAACAAATGCCTGGCCCCTCGAGGCCCCTCCCCACATCCTCAGCCCAGTGCGGTTTCTATCATTTCAGTCCTCTTTGTTTCTGCTCCTGCCTTCAGTCCTTGCTCAGAACTTAAAAACTGTGGATGAATTGTGACTGTGATGGATTAATCCTTAATAGCTTCAAATTCCTAGCTCTTTAAAGGAAAAAATAAGGGAGCTCCAGGCTCCCCAACAGGTGATGCTGAGAGGCTGCTCATCTCAGCTGCCCCACCTTTTGGGACAACAGACTTTACTGCCAACTCTACATCCCAGAGAGCCTGCTGGAGCCTCAAGTTGTGGTTTGCTGAAGGAAGAAAACAGCTGGAAGGAAAAGCTCTTCTCCCTGAGCAGAATATTCCAAAGTTGAACAAAACGTACCATTCAAGGCACAGGAATGGTCTGGGCTCATTGTCAGGCTTCCAGGATTTGTTCCAAGGGGAGACATTTTTACAAACTGAGACTCCCCAGTGGTGCTGGAAACCCAAACACAGTAGCCCAGGGTCTGCAGATGCACCAGGAAATGAAACTTGCTTCGCGCATGTGAAACAGTGAAAATTAGCTGAACGATTCCCAGTCCCCAGCAAGAGAAGGCGGATGAAAAAACACAGCCCGAATGCTGACTTTTGATTTCAAATTCTTTCTTGGGGATCTTTAAGACTTGTTAGTTCCGTAAGAGAGGAACTGCTTTCAAGCCAGAACTTCTGCCTTGGCAACCCCAGGCTGAGGAGCCCCCAGGATGGAGCCTAAGAGAAGCCAGAAGCAGCAGGGGCCTGTCCGGACTCTCACTTCCCCTGCGCCCCATATACCCCTGCCCTCCCAGCGCTGGCCTCACACTTCCACCGGGCCCAGAAATGAAAATAAGAAATAGAAGGGTAATTAGTCACTGTCACACACACTGAGGGGGTGAATGTGGCCTGAGCCTGGCATTTCCGGATCACCACGGCATGGCCTTTGCCAGTCTGCCTCTTGTGCAAGGCTGCTTCATGGCCACCTATTGGCCTGAAAAATATTATTCTTGCTCTCATGCTGGGTTTCGTCTCCTGGGAACCATGGGTGTTTGGCCTGCCCTGATCTTTGTCTACAACTCTGAGATGGAGGTGTCCAGTTACATGGGGAAATAGGATTAGGACTAGCCCTGCCCTACAACATGTGAACAATGCTGCTTTTTGTTAAAAACTCATTCACCCGCTTTGCTGGCTGCCTATGAAGAGGCCAGCAGGTGGAGGGCTAATGAGAAACTGCTCCCCCCGTCCCCCTGCCTTTGGGGAGGCAGCAGAGGGGGCATAGGGGGTGCTCTGCCTTAGGTGTCTTTCTGACAGCCCCAGGGTCTCTGTGGACTTGTCCCGACCCAAGGTCTTCTAGGAGAGCATGTAAGGGGAAAGAACAGAATAGAAGGAGTCAGGGGCCAGGGCTCCAAGGCAGGGAAACGGCTTCTGCACAGCTAGCGCGCTCCACTGTGCAGGCTTGGTTCTGTTTTCTTGCTTGTTTGTGGAGGTGGGGAGGAGTAGAGAAATACTTTTAATTCCACATTCATATGCTTTCCATCAAGTGCACATAGCATTTTTATAGGCAAAAGTAATATAAATGCATAATAAAAATCAGCACGTACATGCTGTTATTTATCAAATACAATTTTTAAAAATCCATTTAAGAATAATAGTTTTCTACTGTAGAATGGCCTTAGAAAGAAAATGGCGTATACTTGGAGTGAACAGAAACATTTTCAAGGATGTTTTCTTATGGGGAATTTCATGTCCTCATCCCTGTGGGGTAACAACAGGTAGGAGCACAGCCTTCAGTGAGAGTGGCTGCCTGGGGACCCTGCCCTGCCTCACAGGACACAGTGTACAGGAGCATAGGCCTGGCTGGGCTCTGCCCCTGCATCCCGTCAGAGCCCGAGACTCCCTCCCTGACAGCTCCTGAAACATTCACCTGGACAGACTTCCTTCTGTCAAGGAGAAATAGCTGAGGTCTGAACAACATGATGTGCTCTGAGCTCAAATGCCTGCTTGTCAAACCCAAGCCATGATAGATTCTGAGAACTGAGGGGGTATTTTACAGCCTACAGAGAAAACACTTGTTCACAAATATTTGTTTTCCTGGCATTAGGCTAGCTGGCTTACCATGCCAGGGTTCCTGCAGGCATGTACCCAGCACAGCTTACTTTCATAAAAAAACAAAATGTAACATCAACAACTAACGACGGAGGATGATGGTTACCAGGGAGACTGTTCACCATCTCCTCAGGGACTGCAAGCTAGTGTGAGCTTCTGGGAAATGTGTGCATAGAGCTTAGTACTGGATGCACGCACAAGGCTTTTTCCTGGGCCTTCCAGGGTCCCACACGACCATCTCACAACCAGCTCCCTGGGAGGCAGCAGGGATGGACACTGGAGGAGACAGAAGGGCCTGATTAGTGGTGGGGATTACTGGTTCAGGCTTCAGGAACTCAATGGCCAGGAGGCAGTGACTCTGCTCAGCTTTGCTGGGAAGGCTGTGCAGGGGAGGCAGCGGCCCCACACCAGGGCCATACCTTGCGATGTTTCACCACATAGTAGAGGATCGGTGCCCAGCCACTGCCCTCATGCCGGGGCCGCCACACCAGTTCATATGAGTCGGTCTTGGAGGTGCGGGGCGAGCTGAGGATGATGGGAGCCTCGGCGGGAGCCCCCTGCCCTTTCTCTCCTGGACACTGTGGGGAAGCAGGCCGTGCTGATGTTGGGGGTCTGGGGAGCGCCGGTTCCCCCCTCAGCATCTGCTCAGGGCTGCCGGGTTTGGAGGGTGGTGCAGGAGGTGTGCCAGTAGCCGGCTCAGCATCCTGCCGTAGCCTCGCGGTTATGCCTGGAGGACCAACAGGAAGGAGAAGGAAAGGTTAGTCTCCTGGTTTACCTGCTGAGCTGTTGAAATGGTGAGAAAACAGGAAGAAGTCAGAGAGGCAACCTGGGCCCACCATCAGCCCGACCGCCACCCACTCTGTGCTGCCCAGCCGGGCTCCATGGAAGACAGCGTGGGTGTCCCTGTCCTGCCAGAAGGAAAAAGCAGCCTGGTCTGCCCGGCCAGGGGCTCAGGGGTGGCTTGGGCATGGCAAGCAAACCTCTCTGTGGCCTGCTTTTCTCCTGAGTCCACGTCAGGGGCATCTCCCGTGAACTAACTCAATTTCCTCTCGAGGCCCAGGAGCCCTGCGCCTTCCTTTTCGGTCTAGGCTGGAGATGGAGACATGTCCCTTCATGGTGGACTCTTACCACAGCACCATGTGGGCCTTTTGCTACTGAACATGAGACATGAACACAACTGGAAATGTCCTCTGAGAGTCTGAGGCCAGGAGGGGCAGTGCTTCCTTCAGGAGATTTCTACAGAATCTGCCAGCACCTGTCTCTCCTCTACCTGACCTTCCCTACCACAGGATACAGGCACCTGATAATGCTGACTTAGCATTGTATTGTACTCATTGCTGTATTTTTCTCAAGTCGTTTCCCTGGTAAATTTCGTCCCCATAGGGGAATTCTCAAGGGCAGGGTCTTTGCCGCGTTGCTCTGCACCCCCATATTACCTCTCCCCAGGCTAAGCATGGTCACTGCTCAGTTGGCATAGGCCCCAACTGGAATGAAGCTTGCTGAGAAGGACAGACTGGCTTTTCTTCACCAAAGCACTAGAGCAGTGGTTGTCAAACTGGGTTCCACAGAAATATTTTTTTAAATACAACAATGAAATGAATTATTTTCATTAGTGAAAATCAGCACTTCTGATTTATTAAGTTCATATACATTTGAACTTACAACTAAAAGCTACTTTTTTCTATCTTATATACTGGTATATTTGAGAAATGGATTCTTAAATGAGAATCATCATCTGGAATCTCAAACCCCTGGGTTACACTCACTTGGCCTGGAGGTTCGCAGCTGGACCACGGCGTGGGCACTCCCGACCTCGTTCTCGGCCATGCACTGGTAGACGCCTTCGTCCTCAGGCCCCATGCTGAGCACGCGCAGGGCCCTGCGGGAGAGCTGGAGGCGCTGGCTGGAGATGAGGGGCGTGGCATTCCTCAGCCACAGCACGGAGGGCGGAGGGTTCCCGCGCACCTCACAGGTGAGCTTGGCACTCTGGCCCCAGGGGATGACCAGCTGGGACAGCTCCATGGTGACCTCAGGGGGTTCTGCCAGGAAACCAGAGCAGGGTGAGAAGGACTGGGTCTTTCTGTCCCAGGCCAGATGGGCGGGGAGGGATGTAGTTAGGAGCAGCTCCCCCTGCCCTTCAGCTGTTGCTTTTTCCTAATGGGTAGAGTAGAGGGAGGGAGAGGTCCGACGTCTCCACCGTCAGAGTCATGACAGGCAGGCTCCAGGACTGTGTGCCCTTGCTCTGGGATCCGAAGAGCCCTGACTCTTCAGCCTGCCTCTGTTCCTCACTCAGCATGTGGCCTTTCACAAGACGCAAACCCTCCGTGAGCCTGGGTTACGTTTCTAGAAAGGCTGCACAGACCAGAGAGAAGGCCAAGGAGAAGACAGTCCACAGCAGACACTCACCAAACACCTGGACGTTGTAGAGGATGACCGCTGCCCCAGGCTGCCCAACCCCATTGTCGGCCATGCAGCGGTAGGTGCCTGAGTCCTCCTCGCTGGTGGTGTCGATGAGGAGGTTGCTCAGCAGGAAGCGCGTCTTGTTGTAGCCGGCGACACTGGACCCATCCTTGGCCCAGGTGACCCGTGGGGGTGGGATTCCACTGGCCACACACTCCAGAATGAGACTCTGGCCTTTGGTGACGATGATGGTTTGGGCCTCCGGTGGGTAGATGATGCGCGCAGCCTCAGCGGTGGAGCCTGGAGGGGCAAGGAGGGCAAGGACAGAAGGCGTGTGGACCGGGATGTCCTGCAGAGCATCCCCAGGAGGCAGTCCCAGAGAGCATGGAGATGGGATCAAACAGCCATTCCGGGTCTTTCAACCTAGGTAGAGCGGGGCGTGCTACAGAATTCCCTTGGGGCTTGGTGTCCTTATCAGAAACAAGGGCTTCTTCTGCAGGGAGCTGTCATGAGTAAGAAATGAGATAACACAGAAGAACAGCAGCATCAACACAACAAAGGCACAGTTAAGGATGTGTGCTGGTAAGGAGAGAAAGGTGAGGGAACGGAGAGGCAGTTTAAATGGTACAGATGTTTCTTTCTGCTTGCCCTCAGTAAGAGCACTGTGAGGCTGAGGATGAGATGGGAAACAAGGATCTGCCATGCTCCCAGCCCCACCCTATGGTTCTCAGGCCCAAGTGTCTCTCACAGTGAGCATCTCAGAGCCGGCCTCCGGCTGAGCTGAATGGAATCCACTGTTTAAACACGTGCATTTCTCATACTGCAAGGTCCCCAAATGCAAATCACTATGTACTTCATCAGGACACAGCTGGGGAAGCTGTAATCGTTTTCTAACACTGCGGACAAACTGCACAGAACTCACTGAAAGGCACGTTGACTCTCCAATGTGCGCCGCTCCTCAGCGACCTTCGAGGAGCACAGGGACCACGTGTGATTCTGCTTTATATGCCAACCAGGGACAGACCCAGGTTTTCTAAAACCTGAAATTTATACAGTTTTGAAGGCCCAAAAAAGAATGGAAAACACTAGATACGAAATTAGGCCCTTCTGAGGCCTCTGTCAGTGAGTGAAGGACCACGGAAGTTTCGCTTCATTAGTTTCACAGTGACTCCATCTCTGGTGCCAACTCTAAGCTAACTCCGTGTAAGACGCCACTTCTCTGAATAGGCAGGGACTCCAGACAAGTGCATGGAAAGGTAGCTGCTATTTTCCTGTGCATTGAGAGCATGTGAGCCTCCTGGACGCTCACCAGAGGGTGGTGCTGGGCACACCTCATCCATGCAGAGAGTGCAGGCCCAGGGACCTCATGCACGGCAGAACGGCGGCCTGGAGGCCTTCCATGTGGGCGTCTGTGCAAGGCACGTTCTGTGTCTGCTGCTGAGCTTGAGACGAGACCCACCGTCCTGCCCAGCACACACATACTGACCCATCCCAATCATAAAGTAACGGTGAAGGAAACCTTCCAACAGGCAGGTGTGACAGCAGGCACAGTCACCTGCCAGAGCCAGGCCTGAGGGCTGTGTGCTGTGAGACGCTGGCCCTGAGGCTGGCCAGAGGGGAAAGAACCCCTGGCTGAGTCCCAGGTGTTCCCCCTGGCCAAAGCCAGTGCACACAGAACTGTAGCTTGGATGTGGCACCTCCAGGTATCTACCTCCCTTTCTATCTTTGTGAGCCCTTCCATCAGTGATCCCCCCGTCCCCCAGCAGATGGGCCCGGGCCTTACGGCGCACACGCAGCCTGTCGCTGGAGCCGGAGGTTTTCACTTCCTGGGTCACTGGGTTGTAGGCCGCACACTTGTACATGCCCTCGTCCTCCTGGCTGGCATTCACAATCTGGAGGTTCCCCGAGGGCATGATCAGGTAGTTACCTGTGGAAAGGGCAGGGCCAGGGGAAGACGGGATGGGTTTGGGTCCAGAATGCTTCACTCTGCAGCTTCCACAAAGGAGAGGTGTACAGAGGGAGAGGAACAGGCTGGGCAGGCACTAGGAGCTGATGTCCACCTGAGTCCCCACAAGACCAAGCCTAAGATGCTGTTCTCCCCATAAAACCTTGCAACAAGCGGGACAGAGTGCCAGAGAGAAAAGGTAACTAACCAACCAGCTAACAGACTGGCTGACTGACTAACTGCCACAACTTAGTGCATAGGTCTATGGAAGAGCATTTTATACTTTCAAGGGAGCTAGGGGAGGCTAGAAAGCAAGCAGGATTTTGAATCAGCCATGGTCTCATGCTCTGGGTCTGCTGGGTATTAACTGTGTAATGTAACTTGGGCAAGTTAATTAACCTCTCTGATCCAGTTTCCTTATTTGTGAAAAGGCTTAATGTATGCTGCCTCAGGGCCATTGTAAGGATTGAGAGGTCCATGCTGCACACATGAGAGATGAGATCATCATTCCTGCAAGCCTGGAGGAAATTGATTTTGGAGCTTCCCCTCATTCTCCCTTCCCAAAATGATGAGCAAATCTTCCCATCAGTCATAGCCATCACTCGGAATCGCCTCATTATTGCATTTTTGCTACTTGGAGAGGAATATTCTGACTTCTAACCACTGTCCTCCCCATGAATGCCACTGAAATCCTTTCTCCCACATCAGAGGCCTGTTAGGCTCTGTTTGCTCCTGGTCCACGGGTGCCATGGGCTGGTGCCCCAGGGGTGTTCAGGTTCTATAACTGGGAGGCAGATTCACAGCTCCTGGACACCCCAGCAACTAGGGTGGCATTTGGCTTCCTGGCAGGTAAAGCTATGGCTGTCAGTGCCGAGCTTTGCCCTGGTGGCCCCTCCTGAGAGCTGTGCTGTTGCCAAGCCTGGTGCCTGCCTGCTGCTGGGCCACCCAGGTATGAGCTGCTTAGCAAGTGCCAGATGGAGTGGGAGAAACCCTTGGCCCTGGTGGGGCAGGCAGGCCTCTCCCAGAGGCTGCTGCCAACCTTCTGCTGGGGACAGTAGGGATTAATGCTCTTCTTCCCCCAGTCTCCAGTTGGTTCTGAGTGGTTGGATTAGGGGTTTCACCCTTTTGAAAACAGTTTTCTGTATTCTCTAAGTTTTCTATAATGAACATATGTTCCTTCACAACCAGAAAGAGTTAATAAAAATATCTTAAAATCTAGAGTATATTTTTAAAGGTATACTTTTTTTTTTTCTTCTTGAGACAGGGTCTCACTCTGTCACTCAAGCTAGAGTGCAGTGGCACGATCTTGGCTCACTACAACCTCAGCCTCCTGGGCTCAAGCAATTAAAAGGTATACATTTTGAGCTATGGTGTCAGGTCAAGTAAGGTCTACTTGGCCTCGAGTACAGGGTCAGTTGTGAAAAGAGGCTGGCTTTGACTTCAGGGACAACCTCTTCCCCTCTGGCATTCTGTGGACCAAGTCTTGGCTTCTCTGGACCTGCTGCCATGTCTGTCCACAGTGGCTTGAGCAGGGAGCTGTGACAGCTGAGATAACTGCATTTACTATGCAAACAGGGAGAGGGAAAAATGAAGTCCACTGCAAAGACTGCTCTGCTGCGTGGGGAAGAGCTCCACCTCCTGCCAGGGAACCCTGGGGCTCCGTGAATGGGCTTATTAGGCAGCCTTCCTGTGTGTGCCGGGAGGCACAGAGCTTCCACAGGCAGCATGCAGAACCACGTGCTGAGAGCCTGGAACAGCAGCATCTCAGTAATCATCTTCTGGGGCCTGAAAGGATAAAGAAATTCCTCATGCTAAGACAGAGGACTTCCGTAATGGAAGCCACCCGCTTTGGGACCCTACAGGACTACATATCAAGAAAGAAGACATGACCAAGTATGGTGGCTCAAGCCTGTAATTCCAGCCAAAGCGGGAGGATTGCTTGAGCTCAGGAGTTCTAGACCAGCCTGGGCAACATAGCGAGACTCTGTCTCTATAACAAATAAAAATAAAGTTAGCCAAGCATGGTGGCATGTGCCTGTAGTTCTAGCTACTCAGATGGTTGAGGAAGGAGGATCTCTTGAGCCCTGGTGATGGAGGCTGCAGTGAGCTCTGATTGTGCCACTGCACTCCAGCTTGAGTGACCTAACAGGATCCTGTCTCTTAAAAGGGAAAAAAAAAAGGCAAGAGGACAGCTGGCCAGCATGAGGACAGGGCTGCTGGCATGTTGAAGGGGGTTTGTGAGGCAGCCACAGCTGCCCTAGCTTTGTTGAGCAGTGAGCGGTTGGAGGCGGCCAGCTTCCCTTCTGGCCTCAGCCTCGGCCTCTGGGCTCCCGCCCACTCACCTCTGGAGGCCTCCAGCCACTCTTGTTTGACGCTGTACCGGACCTGGGCTTTGGGGTGGCTCTCAGGCAGGTGGCAGGCAATGACTGCTGTGTTTCCCTCATCCACTTCAATCACGTGCTGCACGTCTAACTTGAAGTCCTCGAGATCTGTGAAGAGAAGGGAAGGTGCTGGTTGGAGGAGAGCAGAGCAAAAGTGTGACATTTCAGGGTGGGCTTGTGCTTTGGTGTTGCCAGTCATGACAAAGCTCACACCTAGGGGGATATTAGCGGATCCTCCAAGTTCTTCCTCCAGCCCCTTGTTGTCCACATGAGTTTGTAAGAATGTGGGGCCCTCATCACTGATGGGGTTCACTTTGTATGTACAGGTTGGGGGAAGGTGCAGAGAGAATCCCATCAAGTGGTGCCTCTGGCTCAGACCATCTGTTACACTGAGATGTGGGGGCAAGTTGGCTCTGCTTATCCACCCCAGAAATGGGATGGGTCAAGGTACAAATGTCCTAGCAGAGCTGTCAGAAGGCTTAGCTAACAGAGATGGAAGGGAACAATAAAAGAGAATGCTGATGTCTTTTCTCCAACTTGATTAAGAACAGCCTTCCCAGGCTCTCCTCAGGCATCCACGATGACAAGCGATAGGCCTGAGACTGCACTTGATTGATGGCCATGGTTGTAACCAGAAGGCTGATACTTGCTGCTCAGGAGCCACACCCTGCATCACAGAGGATCCTTCCTTGGGGCTGGGGGCAGGACTCTGGATACCCTAAGGGTTTTCTAAGGCAAAGAGGAATCTGCCAGGACAACAGGCAGCGCCCCAGGGTGGCTTAATGGCAGTGGACTGCAGAGGAGCCGGGGTCCTGACATGAGGCTGTGGTCTCTGGCAGCCCCAGGGCCATCTCTCCTGGCTCGCCACCATGGGATCTAAACTGGGAGAGGATGGAGATCCATCTAGAATAAGAGCAGAATGTTTCCCAAGCAATCCAAGAGTCCAAACAACAAATCTCTCTTTGTATGAGCCAAATCACTGATGTTGCTGAGTAAAACAGGGACCACTTGCACAACAAAACTGCATGCATTCCAAGTTGGAAATCTGGTTTTCAGGATGGTAGCTGAATTTAAGAGGAGAAATAAAACTAATGGAGTATAAGACAGATGGACATATTTTACCCAGACACTCTCTTCCTAAAGGTACTCAGAAAGCCCTGGAGGCACCGTCTCCGAATGCTGGCCACACCAAATTCTGCTCAGCTCCCGGGACTGATAGCATCGGGCCTGACTACAATTTCACTGCAAGACTGCACCCGCCTCTGCTGTTGTTTCCACTGGAGACCCAGAGAGGGCTGGAATCAGGTTTCTCACCGAAGACAAGAGATAATTACCAAAAACAAACTGGTGTCACCCTAGCAGTGCCTGGTGATTAAGGTATTCAGTGAGGTCAGGAGGCTTCCCACGTAATGGAACTTCCCAGCAGCTCTTAGTCAATTCAAACCAACACAGGGGAGGAAAAGGATTTTGTTTCTGTGAACGGATTGATGTCCCTTTGATTACAATATTAGACTGTGAACTCTTTGGGGCATGGACCGAGTTTTGTTCCTGTCTGTGTCCCCTGAACCTAACCCAGGTCCTGGCCCAAGAACACACTTGGCAAGTGTTGAATGAATAAATGAATGAATGTTAATGAATGAATGGGTATCTTGGAAGCTGAGCCCCACACGTTAGGTACGAGATGCCCATTATGCTGCCTAGAAACTCAAATTCATAAAGTTGGTCTACATTTTGAAGAAACGGACCAGAGCCTAGCACAATGAATGTTCTATGAACATTATATCTAAGTGTGGCCAGTGGAAGTTATTTTGCAAATAGAATGTTTCTCGAGAGGTTATGCGGGATCCGAAGAAAGAAGTGAAATAGGTCTAATAAATGTGCTATAAGAAATACATGACATTCAAGGAGTGATGTGGTGGAAACAGTGATAGGATGGACATTCCATTCTCCATGATGTGCTTATTTCACACTGCGTACCTGTATCCAAACATCTCATGTACCTGATAAATATACACACACACTATGTACCCACAGGAAAAAAAAAACAACTTAAAAAATAATCAGGGATTGGTTGTCTGATTCCCTTCTATTGCCCCATTTCACTTTCCAGGCTGAACAAGCATGATGCCTGCGAGTCAAGGTGAGATCTCCCAGATTCCTTCCTATGGGCAAGTGTAGGGCCTCCTGGGCTTCTAAATAATGATTTCAAAATTATTTAATGGTGTGTGTGTGATATCTGAGCCTAACTAAATTATAAATTCCTGGTGGGAAGCCTATTAATTTTTCACTCTTCACCCCAACCCCAAGCTCTATTGCATAGTACTGAGGACACAGCAAATGCTTTCTAAATCCTTGCTAAATACAGTTTGGAAGTCTGAGCCCAAGACCAGCTTGATGGGTGCGCAGCCTGCCCCTGCACTTGATGGGGCTACCACTTGGTTTAATGCTCTGCTTTCACCATCTTAAAATTCTTAATAATGCTTGAACGCGGGACCCTACATTTTCATTTTGCATTTGGTCCCACCAATTATTTAGCCCAGTCCTGGCTGAGCCTCTCAGCCAAGATAGCTAATGAGTTTCCTCTCAGAGAGGAGGAAGGTTTGGACTATGGGAAAGGAATTGCTTGAGCTCAACATGTTCTTGCTAAATATTGGTAACTGTGTTTTCTGAAAGCAATTCACTTAAAAAATGCAAAGGCCTTAATCCTCCTTCAGGCCAGTGCGCCCTGTACCTGCCAAGTCAGGAGGCTCCCCACAAAGCGAGCTGTGAGTGATTGTGAGCTTAGGGGCATCTGGAAAATTCCTCAGGCGCTGTGAAGCATTCTCCTCCATGGTCGAATAAATCCCAAACTACTCCACCAATAGGTTTTTGTTTTTTCCTCCTCCTTTTCTTCAGCTCATTCCAAGGATATTTGCCTTAAGCAAAGAATATACTTAAACCTAGCAGATCATTTTCCAAGAAAGATGTAAGCAACTGAAAGGAGTTTGGCACCAGGACGCCATCTCCGTCTTCACGGCCCCAGGCTCCTGCCTGTTGTAATTGAGGGCTTATCCAGGCACGGAGGGAGCATGTACTCTGCCAGGCACCCACCTCAGTAACCCAGTGGTAGAAAACACTGGCCCATTTAATCCCCTCTTGGCTTCTGCTGCACCCTCTGACAGCTGCTCAGCTGGAGACAGAAGGCTGTGCAGTGGGGGAGCATGAAGCTGGGCACTGGTCAGCCATGCGGCCAGACAGCCCCTCTGTTCTGATGCCAACATGTGCACAACAGCCTGTGCAGGCAGGACGGAGGGCACCCCAGCTGGACATCCAGCTCCCCACAAGCGGCGACTGGCAGGCGAGCCTTCCTGGCTTCAAAACAAATAAGCAGCAGTTTGGTTCTTGGCCCTGTCCGTCCTACCCCCATCCCTGCTCCCCCCCACCCCCCGTGCCTCCTAAGCTTAAGCCTTAGCTTAAAACACTCCCAATTTGGCTGCTCGAGTAAAACTTGAGTTTCACTAAGGGATCAAAGGCAGAATAATGAAGTGATGAATGATCTGAAAATCAGAGGACTCCCTTTTTCTAGTGTTTTTGGACAGGAAGGGGGGCCAGGGAGGGGTGGGGAGTTCATGATCAATAAGAGCCTAATCAGCCGTCAGACGGGGCAGATGCAGAGAGGAGCTCTAGCTGGCGCATACGAAGGAAACCAGCCTGTTCCCAGGCCCCTTTGTCTGCAAAGCCAGTTTCCTGGCCGAGTCCCTGTGCTGCTCAGCGTGCTTCACTGGAAATAAGGGACGGGCCCTTCAATTACAAATGGGGTTAGCAGGCCTCCGCTGCAGAAAGATGGATCAGGTTTCATGGAGAAATGGTTTGACAGGACACCTGCCCTTGCCTGTTGGCTGGTGTGTTTGAGAAATCCATTAGAGGAATGTTTTTGCAGCTTTAATCCTCTTACCTTCCCTCCCCTCACACCCTTTTTTCACATCCTCTCTTTGTGCATTTTCCAGCTACTTCATTAACTTGTCCTCATTAATCAAATGCTAGTAGGCCCAATCTTGTTTCTCAGCTCCCAACAGGTCAGAAGTCCTGGTCTTTGGGGCCATCTCTGAGTTTACGGATCTTATTTACTTGTCACAGAACTTTGCGATTTCTGAGAAAGCCCATGATATTTTGGGCTCCATATAGACCCCGGCCCAGTTCCTTCCTTCTGGGAGCTCAGTTTCCAAAGGGAAGAAGTACACTCTGATACATCACTTCTGTATGATCTCTGAACACAGAGGTTACAGGGATGTATTCAGACACACATCATATAATGTACTCTGTGCTTTCTCTTCACATTCAAAGGGAGTATCAGGCACAGAACCTTTTGGCTATGGGAAAAACAGAAAGCAAATTAAAGACTGTCAAAGGTACACGGATGTGGCTGCCATCAGCAGGATCACATGTGAAACTGCAAACTGGCATATTTTATCTTGAGTGTCTCTTGAATTTCTTTCTCACCACCTTCTAGTATCTTTCCTTTATTACTAAAAGGTTCGACAGAGCTATGAATTAAATTACATTTGGTGTATGTTCATGCATTCTTATAACACAAATTGTCAAATATTAATTGTAAGCTTATCCCCCAATTTTCATGGACTTTACGTGTCCAACTACAGAATGTGTTGGGTCTCAGTTAAATGCCCCAGGTCTAAGCCATAAACCTAACAATCACTTCCAAGGGAGTTCTTCATTCAGTCTTCTCCTGCATGCTCCTTTAAGCTGCAAATCGAAGCTCGATTCTGTTTGAAGTAAGAAGAGAAGATGCCACCATCCGCTGGATGCTGCATGGAGTTACCAATATCCCCATATCCATGAGCTCTGCTGAACACTTAAAGAAATTTTGGCCTTCTACCCATGGGGGTACTTCTCACATATAGTCCTGTCCTACCCTTCGCCTGTTCCTGGGGATCACAGGGCAAGCCTGCACTCCTCTACAGAGGTCTGGATGGGATCCACCAGGTCATGGGGCACCGCATGGGGCTCACGTGGCAATGCTGCCAGGATGGCTTAGCAGCCTCAGGACCACTGACAGGTTTCTGGGCTGATGGATAATTCTATTCCCCAACTGTCACAACCTGCAAGCCTCAACTTGTCCCTGCAGCAGCTTACTGTGCCTGTGGCTAATGCTACAAAGCACAAAGGATTCTGCCCTAATGGAGCACTACTCAGTGGCATGCTGATCCTTTGGTCCTTCCCTGCACCTCAGTCCCTTTTTGAGAGACACCCAAGGTGCAGGAGAAGTAAAGTTACTAAGAGTTTTCTCTGACCTGGCTCATGGCTATCAGAGAGACTTGGCTGTAGAGTCTGAAAAGACAAAGCGTCCTTGACACTCCTCGCTATGTTGCCTCTGGCCAATATGGGGGCTCGCCTGTGTCCCAAACTGCTTCATTGACGGACAAAGAGTCCCAACACAATTCTCGACCTCCAAGTCATTTGAGGAACCATGGCTTGGCATGACCCCAAGGTTATTCCTCTGAAATAAAATGATCTGCAAGTGAAAAGCCACGGCAGTTATCTGCTGAGGATGTGGGACAACTACAGAAGCAGAGGAAAGGCTGGAGCCTCATGGTGCTCTCATGAGGTCAGAAAGCCTGGCACCTGGTGAGTGGCTGGGGTTTACTGTGGGCTGGGCAGGCATCTCAGAAGCCATGCATTTGGGGTAGTGAATAAGTCTTTCAGCCCTGGCACATAGACCCCTGCAGCCCACAAAGTGGGACAAAACCAGCATTTGGTAAAATACCATCCCTCCAGTCATCATCGAGTCATTCATTTAGCAAGCCAGGTGCTGCAGAATTGTCTGTTATGCCAAGCACTGCAGAAAATACAAAGAAGCAAAGATATAGCTGCTAACCACAGGGAGCTTTCAATCACATAGACAAGGCAGGACACAATAATTCACAAGCGTGGTGTTCTCCAGCGTAGTCCTCACCACCTCCACCAGCACTCCAGCCTAAGTCAACACCGTGACCTACAGAGACACTTAGAAACATGGCTGGCAGAGTGAGTATTGCTCCTCCCTTTGCAGGCAGGGAGACTGGATAAATATGTTTGCTCTCTTTGGGATTTTTTTCTGCCTGTCCAATTGCACAAATAATTTTGGCTCCCAAGCTCTCTCCTGACAACCATGGAAACATGACATGAAATTTCTCAAACACACTTTCTGATGAAAGCAAGGCATGCTCTTTTGTATTTAAAGAAAACAGTTTCCATGGGGAGGAGGAGGAAGAAGAAGAAAAACCAAACCTTTGTAGATGCCAAACACATTAGTTGCTAAATCTTGTTTCTGTCTTTTCCTTTCAGTTGAGAGTTGAGGTGGGATTTACACCCAGATTTGAGCAGTGAAAGAAAGCTGAGATTGGAGAAGAGATGAAAGAGACTGGGGGATGAGGGCTGAAAATCAAAGTCAAGACAGGAGAGAGAAATCTGGGGGTGGGCAGGAGGGGAAAGCAGAAGGGAGGAATGGGAGAGGAAGCAGGAGACAGACTAAAAAGAACCTATTTTGCAATGTCATTAAATGATTTGCAATGAATTGGCCTAAGGCTTCAGGAATTTCTTGGCTTGAACCAATTAAAAATATTTTATTTTTAAAAAAGACATAAAAGAACAAGAAATGCGATTAATCCTCAAAGACAAGTCAAGGATGGAGCCATGTCTCCACTGGGTCTGGCAGCCAGATGAACACAGAAGATGCCTGGTCTGTAGACCATCTCATCTACCCGACTTCAGGGCTGCTCTGAGGTAGGGCTGGTTAGCAGAACTGGGGAGTTTCTTTTGGACTAGTTGAAGGAATGAAATAGTTAGGAAAAAAGTATACTGAAGAAAGAGCAGGAAAAAAAGATTTACTTGCCAGCAACCCACATCACACATATTTCTCTGATCAACCAAATATAAACTATAAACTTAGCAGTGGGAAAATTAATGTGAGTCCTGGTGGTCTGGACTCATCATAGCCAGAGCTGGATCCTGGCACAGCCTTTGGAAGGGCTGGCGGCCTGTGCAGGAAGAGAGGGAGGAGAGAAAGCGGAGGCTGCGGAGCTCAGAGAGAGAATGGGGATGGCTGTTTGGTGTGGCCCTGAGGAACAGAACTCCAGATGGGAGACACAGGGCAGTGAGGCCTGCTTTTTCTTCCCACACACCTGGGAACTGCATTCTCCCATCAGCCTTGGTGGCACCAATCCCATCCACCCACTCCGAGCTGCCCCTTGAGGTATATGTGAGGACAGTGGTCTCCAACCTTTGTGGCATCAGGGACCAGTTTCATGGAAGACAATTTTTCCATGGACCAGGGGTGGGGAGACTGGGGGGGATGGTTTTGAGATAAAACTGTTCCACCTGAAATCATCAGACATTAGTTAGATTCTCATAAGGGGCGTGCAACCGCCCCTCACATGCACGGTTCACAGTAGCGTTCACCCTCTAATGGTGAACCCTATTCTATTGAACTGCGAAACCTATTCTATTCTATTCTATTCTATTCTATTCTATTCTATTCTATTCTATTCTATTCTATTCTATTATTCTATTCTATTCTGATAGAATCCAATGCCACTGCTGATCTGACAGGAGGTGCTGTTCAGATGGTAATGCTTGCTGGTCCACCGCACACCTCCTGCTGTGCGACCTGGTTCCTAATAGGCCATGGACCAGTACTGGTCTGCTGCTTGGGGGTTGGGGACCCCTGTGTTAGGTCATGGAGCCAAATTCACTGGCATCTCCCTGAGGTTCCAGAGTTTCCTCCAAACATCTCAGTTTCTTTCAAATGCTGTTTTATGCTTCTGACATTCATCAATTTTTCTAAACCTTTCTTGAATCCATTTGTATCTTTAATCTCTTTGTATCCTGAGTTCCTGCTTTATCCTTTCTTATATACTTCTTGAAAACTTTTAATATATCAGAATTTGAAAAGGAAATTCAGAAATTGTTAATTTACCCTCTGTATGCCCTTTTTGGTCTTCTAGACCTCAGACATGTTTTATCTGGGAGTCTTCCTCTTTCATGATATTCACAGAAGGCCTGTGGTGTGCCAGGCCCCATAGATAGCACTGTGGTCACAGTTCCTACCCTCCAGGTAGACACACAAGAAAGGGCTGTAGAAGCAAACCCAAGGCACTAAGGAAACCGGGAAGAGAACCTACTCCAGACTTGGAAGTTGAAGGGGTCAAGAAACATTCCTAGAGAAGATACTTGAGTCTTGAAAACTGAGAAGGAATTAGTAACCCAAGGGAGGTGGGAACCTTCTGAGGATGGGGATAGAGAGCAAGATGCTGCCAGCTAAGGGACCACCATTCTGAAAGCTAGGAGAAAGTGCGCGATGGAAAGTGGGCCTGAGGGAAAGGCTGCAAGCACCTCGCTATTAATCACAATCCTCCCTATGGAAAAGAAACGCTGCTTTTACTTCAGCAAGTTTTTTCCTTTTGTTTACATTTTTTCTCATTATGAAGTGATCATCCTTTAATTTGGATGTGAACACTACGTCTAATTAGCAGGACGGACTCACTGTTCTATAGAGCTCAAGATTATTACCAGACACCAAAAATGGCTGAAAGTCTAAAAACAAAGTCAAAGTAGAAATTGCTCAACTTTTCCACACACACACGAGAAACAGGGGATGCTGAGGTGTGAAGCGGTTTTTAAAAAACGAGGGAACCGAGGACTCATTTGCTCTCTTGGTTTTCGTTTTTGCTTTAAAGGAACCATCTTGCACCATGCTCCTTAAAGGAGTCCAGTGATTTCAAGCCGGCAAATCAATCTTTCTCTGGCTTCTGGTGCAAAAGGCTCCTCACACTGTGTTTTGGCTCACTGAATCAATATACTACATGCCCCTTCCCTTTTCTCTTAGCTTAGAAAATGAACCCAGGATTGTATTTAAGCATTTGCCTATGAATGCAAAGAATGAATTGAGGACAAGGGTGGAGTGGGTTAAGAGTCCTTAAGGGTGTCCTTGGTAGAAGATGCACTATGAACTTGAGGTCTATTTGGTAAATAGTGACCTCTGATAAATATAGAATGGGATCCCTGGCTGTTTGGGACAGACATTTGCTGCCAAGATGCTCTGAGCAGAACTTACACCACGGATCTGTCTGGGTACCTGCACCAGGGCTAATAGGATTAGAGTGGCCAACGCCATTTGAAGATTTCACCAGAATCTCAGGGACAATTCTTGTGAGCTATGAATTTCTGCCTGCATCCAGTAGAAAACAGAAAGCATTGATGTAACTTTGTCCTAAAGCCATAGGGTATTCCTTGTTCATTTCCTATTAAGATGCTCAAGTTGCTCAGCACCTTTTGAATCTCAGCCATCTTTCAGTCATTTTCTTGCCCAGCTGGCAAAGTAAAATATACATAACTTATGGTATGGAACAACTAAATTTCAAGCTCAAGCTGGCTCTCCTTTTCCAACTCCACCCCCCTGTGTGGAGCTGTCTCTCTGGCTCTCCCAGCCAAGGCAGGCTCACACTCCTCTCCAGCTGCACATCTCCTTCCCCTCCTGGGGCGGCTTAGGAAGCCACCTGTGTTTTCTTTCCCTCCAACCCTTCTTCTCACTGCCATCCCTTCATCCCAAAGCAAAAAGCTGTACAGGATTCCCTGACGCCCAAGCCAACACACAAATGTTTTTCCAATTTGGAGCAAATGGCTCCTCCTGTTTTGTCAGGGAGTCACTGGCTAAGTGAACCAGACGGGGGCGGAAGTGGGGAGTACCGGAGGAAACACTCTGAAGCTTCTTTCTTAATCAGAAAGTGTTCATACCCAAAGAGAAAAGAGATGAGGAACAGTGAGAAATGGGGTCAGCGGCAAACAAGATGGAGAGAGAGAGACAATCACCTGGTGGCTAGATTAAGAATTCGATTTATAGTCCCAGCTACACGGGAGGCTGAGGCAGGAGAATGGCGTAAACCCGGGAGGCGGAGCTTGCAGTGAGCTGAGATCCGGCCACTGCACTCCAGCCTGGGCGACAGAGCGAGACTCCGTCTCAAAAAAAAAAAAAAAAAAAAAAAAAAAAAAAAAGAATTCGATTGAGTTCACCATGGAAATATCTCACTATGGAAATAAAACTTTCTATGGCAGTATCGGTGCCATCCCAGAAACGGAATGGGGCCTCGGTCTGAATACGCAATGTTAAGAGCTGAATTTGGTTGTTAAAGGTCTGAGAAAGGTATGTGAGGACTCAGAAATTAAAAATCAAGGTTGTCGTGTACACATTCTTCAAGGCTCACCTCCTGAGTCTTCCGCAATCCCCTGAAATGGAAACGAATCCTTGCTAGCCTCCAAGCGCCCATTAAAATCTGTTCACATCTCTGTCAGGCAACTCACTGCGCTGCCTTGCTTTATGACTAATGTGTTAACAAAGTCCACCTTCTCCATGAGACTGAGAGATGTTCAATGGCCAGGACCAGATCTTACTGTGCCCTGTTAGAAATTCTAAATGCTTCCCAATTCTTAGGGCACCAACGTCCAAAACATCCAAATATAGGAGTCAGCACTGGAGAATGAGTGCTTTGCTGTTTTTCAAGTGGGACTCACGAACTTTGGTCTTGTCTTATTTAACAGAAGCTTTTAGAAATAGAATGCATTAAGTTGGAAGGTACTGAGGACAAAATTAAACTAAAGACGTAGATTGTTAATTGGAGTAAGAAAATATATTCTGGGAAGAAAATTACAGTGACTGTTGGAAATGAAAGACGAATTCTTTTTATTGATTGAGTTCTTGCTTGCTTGTTTCTTCTCTCATCCTCTCCACCCTTAAACTTCACCAAGGAGTTGAGAAAAAAAAACTTGAAAAAAAATCAAGATATAGGTTTTATATATATATTTAAAAATCAAGACTAGGGGAAAATTAGGAAAGGATGGTCTTAATAAGATTGCCCAAATTAAACTACAATTTTGCTCTGAGACACCTGTGGCCAAAGAGAATCCAAACAATATGCCCCTGCCAAGGTGAGAGGGCTTCATGAAGCTGTTTCTGCAACCAGTGAATGCATCTCTGGTAGGGGCTAGGGCAACAGGGTCCCTGTATCTGCATCTTCCAAAGGCGCAGCTCCACCCAACGCTGAAATGCAAAGCATCCTGAGGTTTGGATGGAGTTCATGGCTCCATAAAGTTAAGGAATAGCCATTGTCCTGGCAGTGTGGAAACATCTCTGTCTAAAGGTGCCATTAATGATTCTGGGAGCTGGACTTAGGGAGAAACTAATTTCTTCACATTGCCTCCAAAGAGACATATTCCAAAAGAACGCCAGGCAGGTGGTGTATTTCAGGTGGCCAGTCGGGGACTGTGATGGCTAATTTCCTGTGTCAACTTTGCTAGAAAATCTTTTACTTTGAGTAAAATAATTACCCTCCCTAATGGGGATAGGCCTTATTTGATCATTGAGAGTATTAATAGCAAAGACATGTTTTCCAGAGAAGACGACAACACAGAAAACATGCCTGAGTTTCCTGCTTTTACCCTCAAGACTGCAATATCAATTCTTACCTGAATCCACAGCGTGCATGAGCTAATTCTTTAAAACAAATCTTTGTATAATATATAATTATACATAGACAAAATTAAATATATTAAACATATGTACATGTATTATATATAGATATATAAATATATATGTGTGTGTATATATATTATTGGGTCTGCTTCTCTGGAGAACCCTAATACAGAGATAAAGGAAGCTAGAAATATTTTAAGAAAGAAATGTCTACGGTGGTCCTTAATGGACTATGGACTATTCTAGTTCACAGTCAGAACCTAGATGACCTCAGTGAAGTGTGCGATGGGAATTAGAGATTAGGGGGGCTGAGCAAAGAGACATAGCTTCTGTTTGTAGAATTCGCCATGCTGAAGGCCAGGGTCAGTCCAGCCTGTCAGTGCAAAACAGCAGCTGTCCGTATGGGGCAACAGCTGAGTGGGCAGCAGAGAACCCGCAGGAGCGTCAGTGAGCAGCTCTGCGGGCTACACTGACAATGCACCGTGACACCGTAGCTGCTCTTGAAGGCGGCTGGGGGTGGGAATCTGAGTTAGAGAACACATGCATATAAGGACTAAGAAAGTCGCAGGACATGGGTTAGTTCTCTCTTTATAAGAAGCCAGCCCTCTATTGGTTCTGGTTGTGACTGGGAGCTCTGCCACCCTCTGGACTGTCTTCCTAAGAGTCACTCCCAGAATGGAGCTGGGCAGCACAGGACTGGACACAGGCTTCAGAGCCTCCAGAAAGGAGACACTCCAGAAATATCTGACAACTACATGGGCAAACAAATAAAGCCTGGGATTTCTAAAATGCTCTCAAATACTAGTATCATACATTCTCCCATTTAGCCTCAAAAAACCCATGAGACTGGTGATGTAATTATTGTGTTCATTTCACAGCTGTGGCAGTCTAAAGACCAAGTGATTTGCTGAAAGTCATGGAGCACTTAAGTGGCAGAGCTAAGGCTTAAACCCAGAATTTAAAACTTTTTTTTAGCTTCTTGTTTTTTTCCATTATACCAGTTTGGCTCTTCATTTTATTTGTGGGTTAAATTAAATTACGGTAACAAAGAGTCCCTGGTCACTTTGGACATTTTCTCAAAGTCAGAGAGTGATGAGGATGAGTGGCGAGGGGGACTCCTTCCTTTCTTGTCAGCCACCCCACCTGCTGATCTCTGATGCCAGAGACAGGGTCATTCAGGAGTATATGCCTGGCCTTGGCACTAGGAGGCCTTAAGGAGTGGTGATCGATCTGTTCACAATTACACCAGCTGCAACTTAAGACTTCACATTAACTTGAGGACTAAAATTCCCAAGTTTAGAATTATAGGTAGCTACCTAGTTACCACCTGTTTTATTTCCAGCTACCAGTGGGACCTAGGGATGATGGGAGAATAAAATTATCAAAAAATTTTAAAAGTTAAAAATAAATAATTATTAATGGTTGACTGTTAGAAGTAAGGGATTGAGAACAGCTCTCCCATTGCCAGCTCTGATGAGTCGGTTGTGACTCCTTGCCATGCTGTGTTGAGAACAGGCCTGAGGTGGAACTCAGGGTTCAGTACGAAGGAGTGGAGTGCTCCCTGGCAGGTGGCAGGGTCTGCGGTTGGTTCAGGAGTGGAGCTGAGCTGTGTAGAGCGGTTGGCTGCCTGCTGTGAGGCTTGCGAAAAGGGAAAGGGAAGTGAAAGGAAGGAGTTCAAAGTAAAAAGTATTTCAAAAACCAAGAATTAGACAAGATGATCTAAAGCGGGGCATTAGTAGCAAGAGACATTTATTTTTTAAAAAAGTTTAGGTTAAATAGGAAATAAAAAACCCTTCACAGAGGAAAGCGAGATGGGCATCTCCACAGAGCATGCAGCAGCCATTACCCACATGGCCAGGACAACCCGGAGTGGAGGGAGGGGGACAGCAAAGGTGAGACTCTTCAGGTGATTCAACTTCTGACTTCATTTTACTGAAAATCAAAAGATGATGTCACCTGGGCAGGGTGAAGTACAAGTGGACCCTCCAGCTCCCAACACTGGACCAGAAAATTATTCTGCTAGAGGCCTCCTCCCCACCCCTGAATCCTCCAGCCTGGTCCTAAGCCCCATGACCTATAGCTCCCAGTGATTTCTAGAGGCTGGATGCAGGAGGCAGCATCTTGCCAGGTAGGCCAGACAGCAACTGCTTTGTGCGAAGATGAACATGAGAAAGCATGGAGAAGAGGCCAGAGGAAAAGGAAGCCTACCATGCTGAGTGTGTGTGGGTGTGCATGCGTGTGCACCGGCAAGCCGCTGCCCAGTCTTTCCTCTAAATGCAGACTGTGCCTTCGGTAATCCTGTCTACCACTTGGCCTCCCTCATACATCAGCCAACCAGCAAAACACAGCCCCTATTCTGCTCAGGAATGTGCTTTCAGAAACTTAATCTACTGCTGCGTCTGGGCCAGATCCCCCAATGGCATTAACCCAAAGACAGCACCCCTTTCACTTGCCCCCACCCGCCTGCCCGCCACCTTGTCGCTGCCTCCTGCAAGCTTTGCAGTTCCACTCCACCAACTCCCTCTTTTCCATGACACAGCCCCCCATGCCTGCTCTCTCAACTTTCAGCACTTCTTCTTTCTAGTCAGGCCCAAACATTTCGCCTTCTGATTCATGTCTAAATGACAAGCCAATAGTTCTTGGCTTTCAAATAAGCCCAGCTCGGCTTCTGCACAAGCCCCTTCTTCTCTCACTGTGCCTTCTTGGGTTGCAACCAAATACTTCCCTTTGTCCTTTCTGCCAACCACAGATCCCCTCAAGCACCAGAGAAAGGAGCGGCCAGGAATATTCTTAAAATGAAGGCTAATAAATTGTCTCTCCTCACACAGATACACCTTGAAGCAGAAGGAGGGCTCCAAGATAAATCTTCCACTCTCCAATTCTCCCTCTCCCAAACAATAAAAGGTTCAGCCTGGCTCCTAATTAGGCCAAATGAATGGTTATGGTCTTGAGTCTCCACAGCCTTGTGCTGCCCATTTGCAGATAAAACCTCCCTGTTGGATGAGCACTGTTGCTTTTTAAGGGCACACGCGTTGCTAAAAGGCACATCTCATTTGTAATAATCAACAACTGGAAGTGCCCTAATTGCCCAGCAACAGGAAAAGGGTAGAATTCTGGTAGATGTTCTAGGACCATTAGTAATAATGATCATAAGAACTGACGGGGGCTGGGAGGGTGGATTAACTAGGAAGGGGGATGAGGGGATGTAGGGGATGGTTACATGGATGGACATACATGAAAAATGTATCAGTTGTATCAGTTGTTCACTTAAGATTAGTACACTTTGTGTACTTTACTGTATGCATTTTATTTATTTGTTTTTTTGGAAACACATCACATTTGTAAGAGGCTTGCTCACCCCAGCCTTGGCCTCTTGGGCTCAAGCAGTCCTCCCACCTCCGAGACAGCTAGCAATACAAGTGCACGCCACCATGCCTGGCTATTTCTTTTTTTTTTTTTTTTTAATTTTTGTTCCTAGGCTGGTCTCAAAATCCCAACCTCAAATGATCCTCCTGCTTCAGACTCCCAAAGCGCTAGGATTACAGGTGTAAGCCATATTGTAATAATTATCTCTGATCTCTATGTGCCAGGCTTTGTATGCATTTTATACTCAATAAAAAAGTAAACATGGTCATATGGCCAATGGAGAATGCTTATCATACAACATCAAGAGAGAGAAAAGAACCTGTATATTTGTTGTATCATCACAAAATAAAGACATGAGGAGGGACAAAGACTGGAAGGGCATACTCCAAAATGATAGTGGTGGTTATATGAAGATAGCAGGCTTAGGAGAGATTATTTTCTATATATCCTAAACATTCTATAATGCAATTACAATGTGAAAATATGAAAGTGGAGGTGGGAAGGGTACAATGATAGGAAACGTAGTTCTGACCTCAGCCCTTCTTGACTTGATGAGATGACCTACCTCTGCACCATCTATCTTCCTCACCCAAGCCTCAGAGCAGCCCCCGCCCAACAAGCACAGCTGGAAGGGAAGGCCTCCTCCTTCCCTGAGCACTCACAGGCTGCTTCCCAGAGGCCGGGCACTCAGATTCCATGGGTGCTCCTTCTGCCACAAAGAGGAGTGGCTCCATTGTGAGGGGGTGCTCCGAGATGCAGCCCAGTGTCAGCCTGGCTCCTCAGGGAGACAGCTGAGGACACACTCTGCCTTGCCTCTGAGTAAAGGGCAGGGCTGTTTGACTTTCCCAAGAAAAGAGGAATCCTGATAGCCTCCATTCCACTGACCCATAGAGTGAAGCTCCTCCAGGGATCTGGGGACCGGAGGGCACATAGGGGCTTTCCTCCATTCCCTTACTGCTTCTCCATCCCTCCCTACCCTCCTCCTGGGACTCAAGCTTCACACACCCCAGGGAACCCAGCTGCCTTGGATGGAGGGGCATTTCAAAAGTTTGCTGCCTTAGGTAAGCCCCATGATGCAGCACTGCCAACCTCCTGGAAGCACGCCATCCACAAGGGTGATGATGATGATGATGATGATGGCGACGTGGACGCCCAAAGCAGGGCTTTCCCTTATCAGGGATAAGGGGGTGCTGCTGAGTCATGAGGGAACAAGCCCTGGAAATCTTCTCAAAGTTTAAATCCAAATACCATTAAAGTCTCAACAAGTTTCCCTATTTTCTACACCTCAGGCGCCAGGAAAGGGGCCAAATTGGAGGCAGTTCTTTAAGTTTCCTGGCCGCAGGCTCAGCATATAAGAATGGGTATCAGGGGTGCTCTCCAGTCTTCAGTGGTGTGTTGAATCCATCACATCTCATGTGCCTATACATACAATGGGTAGAAAATCATAGTATATGTGTTGTGTCTGGAACACAGCACACCAAGTGGCAGTCATATGCAACGGTAGGATGTCTATTTACTCACTTCCATCTAGCCTCATACAATGGGTCCTCGTAAGGTAGAATAAGTATAATGGCAACTAGAAACACCTGTCTTGGGCCGGGCGCGGTGGCTCAAGCCTGTAATCCCAGCCCTTTGGGAGGCCGAGACGGGCGGATCACGAGGTCAGGAGATCGAGACCATCCTGACTAACCCGGTGAAACCCCGTCTCTACTAAAAAATACAAAAAACTAGCCGGGCGAGGCGGCGGGCGCCTGTAGTCCCAGCTACTCGGGAGGCTGAGGCAGGAGAATGGCGTGAACCCAGGAGGCGGAGCTTGCAGTGAGCTGAGATCCGGCCACTGCACGCCAGCCTGGGTGACAGAGTGAGACTCCGTCTCAAAAAAAAAAAAAAA